>NW_024066257.1:0-256308 GCF_014898535.1 Botrytis deweyae
ATATTTATAGGATTGATATAAATCCCTTATACCTTTTTCTCAAAATAGTTTTTTTATATTTTTTAATCTATAGATCTGTTTTATAAACTTATTATATAATTCAGATTATTATAAAGATTCCAATATTTTTCTAATTATATTAAATAATAAATCTACTAAAAGTCTTTTGATTCAAATACTCTCTGTTTTTTATTTGATATTTTCTTTAAAATCTTTTAAATAGATTATAAATATATTCATAATATTTCCTTCTCTTTACTTTATATATATAAGTTTTTGGATTACTTATCACTATCTAATCCCTTTATCTATAATAATATTATATATATTCCCTAAAGTTTTCCCAATTTATTTTTTTATAACTTAACTTGCTTATAAACTAATATTAAATTGTTAAAAACTGCCTTTCAAAATATTGAATAATATATTCTATTTTCTTTATATTAATAGGAAAATGATATTTATTATTATTTCAAAATATAATTTCTATTTAAAAAAAGAAGTTCTTAGCTTTTTTAATAATTTTTTTTATATTATTTTAATTTCTATAATTTTGATAATTTTCCTTAATCAAGGTTAACACTCTAATAAGTTATATTCAATATAACTATAAATCGATTATACTCAACCAAGATAATTATATATAAAATACAATCTATAGTTATTCTGTAAGCTTTTCTTATAACTACCATTTCTTCTTTTATTTTTTGAAATTATTAATTCAATAATACATCCTCATTATCATTAAAAGGATATAATTAAGCTGAATAAGTATTATTATTAATACTCTACAAAAGTTGATTAACAATTTCATCAAATTAGTTTTGAATTACATTATAAATATTCCATTTTCCTTTAAGAACAAATATTTTTCTTATTGAAATTATAATAATATTAATATCTACTCGACTAGAAAATAGTTAATAGATTATTCTATATATAGAATAAAAAGAATTATTAAAATAAATAATAATAATAAATTAATTAGATATAATATAATATAAAGATTTTTCATTAATTCTTTTAAATTATAAAAATTCTATAATTTATAATTATACATAGATTGATATCGGCCCGAAGTAGCCCTGCAGGGGCTACTTATATGCCCTTGCCAGCCCTTATACGGATTGACCGTGACAATATACATATAAAATTTTAATTAATAACTCTTATAAAATTATAATTACTATTTTTTGAGCTAAAATAATAATAAAAATCTATATATAAATGTAATTTCTAAAAAAAAATATTATATCTTATATTATAGACATTTAAAATATCAAGTGAAAATTCAATATATATTTTTGACTTGATTAAAAAAATCAATTGAAAAAAATTAAAATCAAAATCAAACTATTGGATTTCAAATAAAAATAATATTATTCTATAGAACTTGAGATATATAATAATATTAATAGATTAATTGATTTGATATTGAATTTTAATATAAGTAAGTTTTCATAGGAATAAAAAGATATAAAAAAGTAAGAATACTTTATATATAGTAACCTCGATAAAATAAAAATTCGCGCGAATTGATTTTTCGAATAGATTTAATAATTTCAATGAGTAATTAATATTTAATTGAAATATGCTCTTATTATAACTTATTATTCTCATTCTTAAATTAAATATCTACCTAAATATATACCTAAATGTCTATCTATAATGAATATATCTACCTATAAATACCAAGATATCTCCCTATAAATACCTACCTCCCCCCTCTCCTTCTCTCCCCCTCTCCTCTCCCCTCTCTCCCCTCTCTCCCCTAAACTAATCTGACCTAACCTAACCTAACCTAACCTAACCTAACCTAACCTAACCTAACCTAACCTAACCTAACCTAACCTAACCTAACCTAACCTAACCTAACCTAACCTAACCTAACCTAACCTAACCTAACCTAACCTAAACCTAAAAAACATACAGAAAATCACAATACAATACACTACAACATTCATTTATTCTCCTCAAACTAATTCATTCTCCTCAAACTAATAATTATCTATAATACCTATTATAAATATTTCATATATCTATCTATCTATTTACCTATCTATTCACCTATCTATCTATCTATTTATCTCTCTATTTATTTTTCTTTATTTATTTATTTATTTATTTATTTATTTATCTATTTATCTATCTATTTATTTATTTATTTATTTATTAATCTATTTATTTATCTATCTATCTATCTATCTATTTATCTATTTATTTCCTTATCTTTCTATCTACTTATCCACCTATCTATCCATCTATTCACCCACCCACCCACCTACTCATCTAAATAAACATTCAATTCCACATCTCCAACTCAACATCACACTTCACACTTCACACTTCACACTTCACACTTCACACTTCACACTTCACACTTCACACTTCACACTTCACACTTCACACTTCACACTTCACACTTCACACTTTACATCTTAATTAGTAAAGCTAGATACCTATCTAGATGCCTACCTAGGTAGCAAAATACAGTAGGTACCTAGATAGCTAACCCAGTAACCAAATCTCGAAAAAGATTCCTCTCTTCTCTTCTTCTCTCCTCTCAATTCTCTATCCTTCTACAATACTTCTACGATACTTGCATACACACTAACAAACCCAACCCAAAAGAAAGACTCACCACCCACCATCATCATCCTCCTCCTCCTCATCATCATCACATCAAGAACCACACTGTAATATAATCGATATATAAAATTCCTAACATCGTAATTAAAAAGACAAAGATAAAATCCATTGGGTATATATACTCCTTTTCTTCGCAACCATGCACATTCATCATCCATATCATCCATCATCCATATCATCCATCACTCCCAAAATCATGGGTCACCATAAAATAAATCCATAATAAACATCCCTCACAGTCTCAAGACCCAAATAACCTTCCAAATGACCTTTCCCGATAGTCCAGCCAACGAAAAATCCCGAGAGGTCAACGGCCTAAAAGCGTTAATTCCACCCATTAGTTAATCCAGCCGGGACCATTATATTAAAGTTCTTTCATCCATTCCTAAGCGCCAATGCTCAGTCCCTGAATTTTGAACAAGATGAGGTGATTCAAATCACACAACCTTCACAATAATCGTACATATATGTCGAGAAAGTGTATTAATGCCACAAAAATTGTCGTGATAAGAAAATAAAAGATGAAAGCTTCTAAAATTCATGAAGCTTCACTCAAAAACAGCTTCCAGGCCGAGAGCTGGAGACTTCATTGATTGAGGCCACGGTATCGGTGGCATGGCTGCGAATTGCACGCCCTCTGCATTAGTGAGCTTCTTTCGTTCCACCTCTTCGACCAAGTACCATCTCCGCGTGAGTCGTGATTTTCTTTCTATGAACAGCGTCATTATTCCTTCTTCTTCTCTGCTATGCATCTCCTCTAGAGCCTCTAACTCTTGATTCTGTTTGACCATTAGATTTTTGAGTTCTTCGTCTTGTCGAATGATTAAGTTTTCCATTTGTTTCGCTTGCTTGTCCCGCATGACGTTAATCCTGCTCTGATGTAAACGGCCCAAGTCGTCCCGAATATTGTATTGCTGCCCAAGCTCTCTGAGATCTTTCTCGGTAACAATTCTTTGTACATCATAACCACCAGAACTTCTACCAAGTCCATTGCAGTAAGCTTCCATATGCTTTAAACGGATTTGCACGCTTCTTTCGCTCTGCTTTAAAGTGGCTCTCAGCTCCATCTCAGCAGCGACTTGCCGATCTTCTAGATGCGTCGAGGTCCTTTGATGGCGTTCTTTCATTTTTGTTGAGAGCTCCCCGTAGCGATCCAGAATATCAATTTTAGCTCGACCGTGTCGCGTCCACATGATCCACTTCATTTTTCTCTCGAAGGCGCAAAATCGGTCTCTCTCATTGATCTGACAAGCCCGAAGGGCGTTCAGTGTGGCATTCTTCCTGGTCCGTTCTTCGGCCGCTGCACGTTCCTCTGCTTCTAACTTCTCTGCTTCTTCCCTAGCTAACTTTGCCTTCTCCTCTTCTGCAATTCGCTGCTCTTCTTCGAGACGTCGACGTTCGAGCATTTCCTCGCCATTACAATAATTTGGACAGCCAACCGATGGATCCCACACAGCCCCACATATGTAACAGAATTGGGCTTTACACCGGCAAGTGATATGACTGCAACCTTGAGATAATTCTACCAGAGTTCTACATTTGTAACAGCGACGCCATCCCGCATTCTTTGCCATTCTCAAAACGGCTTCTAGTTCGTAATCTTCAGGACAATCTTGGCCACCTGGATGTGCCGCACGCTTGCATATCGAACAAGCTTTATCTCCACAAGTTCGGCAAACCACCTCAAACGGCTGCTTGGGATCAATTTTACCAAGTGTCGGAATAAACTCACCGCAGGAAGTATTTGGACAGAAAATCCTGGCTTCCCATGGTGTACTGAATTGTACAACGCTTTTCATGAATAAACTCTGGTCTTCTTTATCCAGGACCGATTTGATTGTGTTTCCTGGTATAGCTTGGCTGCAACATCTGGGTGGCATCTTCGATTCTTCCTTGCAGCCTTGGATGGCCAGAACTCGAAGGCATTTTTCGCAATAATTGTGAGCACATGGAAGTGTACGCAACGTGCTAGAATTCTTGAACTCTTCCCGACAACAGATGCAAGAGCTAAAAAATTAGCACTTTTCCTTTCGCTTTTTTGTCTTCGAGAACATATACTCACATTACTTGTTCCCCAGATGTTTTGGGCTTGCGGCGGAAGCGGGTTTTGATTCCATTCTTGATGCTGATATAAGAGCGTTTCGAGGATACCGAAAAAAGGGATGGCGCTGATTCCGGGGAACTGACAGGTATCGGCGGAGGTAATGGGTGCTTATTTTGAGCATCGATCTGCTTTACAAATTTCTCGTAATCGTGAAATGATAAACTTCTCCTTGCCGTCGGTCTTTTCCATGGTTGTGGTAATGATGAAATGTCCAAATGTTCATTCGATGATCTCGACGTCAATCCTGTAGAATCGCTTTCTTGAGATAAGGACGAGTCGGTATGTGTGTGATGCGATTGATTGAAAGGGGATTCGCATGGAGGACTATCGATTCTTTCGTCTGCGGAAGGACCCGTTATCGAAATTCCCAAATTTTCTGCCTCTTTGTTCAATCTTTCGTCGAATTGCATCTCCGTCGGTATTAGCCCGTCCAACTGTAACACCTCGCGGAAATAATCATCGTCATTGTATTCGATAGGCAGTGCAGCCTCGTATTGCATGTCAAGATGAGATCTGGCGCGCAACGCTGGTAACATTGTTGAAAACCCTTCTCTCTCAACGCGAAGGCAGTTTCTGGCTCTGCGGTCGACACTCATACATATCTAAGGTTGGATGGATCGATTGAGATATGGTACGACTGATATAGAACCGGGTGGGCGATGGACAGCAAGGGTCAATCAATGATGGATGGACCAAGCAAGGCGGGAAAAGCCAATTTGATTTAAGAGATATTCGGAGAATTGTTTGCAAGGAATAAAGTGCTAAGGGTCTTAGAAATTGTGAGGGAATATAACCGTAGCAGTGTTTGATAACAAAAATCTTTTCTTCCTTTCTCATGTAGTTAGCAACACTAAGCAAACATGTAGAGATTTGTGTTGAAAATCTCCCAAAGTTAGGTAGACGATGGACCAAACGATTTATTAGGTAGGGGTGGTGGGTAGGATCATGGATGAGAAGAAACACGATGAAAGTTCGGCTTCCAAGATTTAACGATGAAGGGGTAGAGTAGAGTAGAGAGACATGCATCTGGTGTGCTAATCTGTTCTGTCAACGCCGCCAATCGCCCGACTGCAGGAATAATAATTGCGAATGGGGCAAGACCATGAATCGCACATGTTTATTGGCAGGCGCCTCTTTCCTGTCCGGAAGGAACTGGTGAACGCACCCAGATGATCCATTAATGACACTACCTCGACTACCAAAGGATTAGATATAAGAGAACCACTTTGTGACTATAAATTAGTTTCTACACTACCCTTTCCTAGTCACACTGCGCTACACCACACTCCTTTTTCTTATTCCTTCTAGACGAGCTAGTTTCTAGACGAGCGAGTTACGGGATAGACACAGCAAGGAAAAACTCTATCTGAAGGAAAGTATTTGATGGTATATCCGTTCTCGCTGTGCACTCAGGAAGTATAGTTTAGCAATCATTCCTAATTGTTCCAGTATTCTACTCATATCAAACCCAGACACGCCATTCTCCTTCCCCCTTTGGGTTGGCGCATTAGACAGCTACCGATATGATATCAGATGAGCTCTGAAGTATAAAGTATAGACGATCCAGTTCAACCGCCCACTTCATCCAGGAACAACGCACACCTGATTCGTTCACCGCATGTGCTCTTCGAGCTATAGTGTTCGGACTTTAGACTCTCTCTATGCATACCAGCCAGCCTCCAGCTAATTTCTCAACCAAAGGATTTCTCACAACTGGATAATACATAATAACATACATTAGTCATTTTCATTTTCGAATCACCGATCATCTACATCTATCTAAAAACACTTTAACAATCGATCGGGATATATACGAGTAGAGTATAGAGTATTAAAGACCCCTCAATAGAACACACATCCCCGTCCCTACTAGATAACTAGGTAGGTACTTACAGTTCATTCACATTCACATTCATCCCCATCCCCAATTCCAAATTCCAAATTCAAGGGAAATACGAGTGAAGGATGTCTTATTCATATTCTTAATCTATGACTAACAAACATATCAATCAATCAATCAATCCATCCATCCATCATCATCCACATAATACCCTCAATATTATCCACTCCACCATCCCACCACTCCACCACTCTCCCAACAACACAAACAAAATCTTTCTCCATCATTTGTTCCAGACACCATTCAGACAAGTATCAAACAATCGCACGATAATTCCGCGTTCAGACCGAGGTGCACCGCAATCGCAAATCAGAGGGGCTTTAAGATATACAGAGTACATTAGAGAGGCGTGTCTGATCAGCATGGCGCAAACCTGTAGCCTCTTACAAGTAAGTGCACAGCATGACACTATTCGCTAGCTACCTACCCTCAGCATTGTCACAAGCGGATGATTGAACTAAATATGGCACGTTCCCCGGATCTGCATGGCCGTTTGCTTTGACAAATGAACCAAACCAACCGATCTTGATATATTGAAAGATTTTACCGAGGCCTACGATACACAGTACAGTGTGACGATCGTAGCTAAGAAGAGTGTGTGCTCTGATGCTATCTCAATTGAAAATGTGACAACGGCAATTATAATTCTACAAGGCTTCAAGGTGTCCTGCAAATTGAAGGAAGTATACACGTAGATCTAGATGGTTAAATAAGTATTGTATTTGACATCCCATCCTATTAGAGCATACGAGCAGAGCAGCAAAAGAAATTCGCTTGTAAGCTCAGTTGTTCACCATGTCCAATGTGAGACGTTCATCCTACCTAGATATGGTAGGAACATCAATCAATCCCACGAGGTTGGTACATCTAGTTAACGTGACCACCATTTCTCCTCTCATCGTCATACCAAGTGACAGAGGGCATCTGTGACGAGGATGCGTTTGTTGTTTGTTTACAAAACAAAGTTTAATCTCTACCTTTCCCGTTTGTTAGGGGTGTTGATATGAGATGTGTGTAATGCTTCCACGGCAGGAATAATCAAACTTTCAATCTCAATCTCAGGTTCCCCATCAGGTAGCTCATTTGGATCAAGAGGCTCATCGCCAATCTCCCCTCCCCTCGCTGCAGCACCTACTAAATCTTGAACTCCACTGATTGTCCTCTTTCTCTTGCTCCTGGGAACTCTGATCCATTGATCTTTGCTACCGGGCGCTACGAAAACAACTTCCCATTTTCTGGTAGCAAGTAAATTTCCAATGACCAAATGATGCTGGTAGCGGTTCAAGGAGTATTTTGCCTTGTGAACCAGAATTGCGGGATCAGTTTCAAGCTTGAAAGAAACGATCATGCCTTCAGGAGCCCAGCCATCCACAAGATTTTTGAGGAACTTGGGTACAGGATCCAAATCGACAATTAGACGCTTGCTCCGTGGTACCGCTGGAGAGGAATCGAAATTATCAAAAGCTTCCTCGTCCTCTCCATTACCCTTATCTTCACTTCCATTTTCAGGTGTATTTGTATCCGTTGCATTTGTAGATTGTATTTTGTGTTCCGCCATACGTTGTGGAGGCACGAAGAAATCCGACACAGCCGCAGCCAAATACAATAACCCGCGAGGACCTAACGGGCGCATAAGTTGCGCAATCTCTCGAAGGATGAACAAGTAATCTGTAATTGTCGTAAACGGTAACGTCAAGAGTAGATTCTTCGACTTGGCCGCATTGTACTGTCTAAGAACCTTCAACATCTTCTCGCGATATTCATCGTTTGCGACCACGCTTCCATCGGGCCCTTCGTGAAGGAAATCGAGGAAACAATCCGTAGCATGACTATAATGGCGCGAATAAGGTTGAAGACTGAATTGACGATGGAGAAAGATAACCGCGTAGCCTGATTCCAGGAAATATTCGGCAGAAGTAGCCCCTCGCGTTCCTGCACTAAAATTGTCTATAAATCGCACCGTCTGTCGCTCTAATGGAACAGTTGTTCCTCCTGATGTAACCAATACCACGCGCCTGCCAGCAGCTGCGTGGAAATTGATGAAATCTTCTGCAAGAGAGGTATGCTTTTCAAGGGTCGCTGGTGGAGGATTCTCCGAAAAGTAATCTCGTTCCGCGATTTCCGCGGTGTTGTCTCGTGCCAAGCCTGGCATTGAGCTAGATGTCGACATGGTATCTTGTGAGCTAGAGGAAAAGATCGAGGAGGTCGGTGATGAAGGTCGCGGACTTGAGAGGTTGAAGGAAAGTGTGAAGGTCGAGCTTGATGGTGGGGTTGATATTAATTTTGGGGATGTTGTTGCGGGGTTCGCCAGCCCCTGTTCAACAGCATCTCCAATAGGCGTTGTAAGCTGCGACGACATTTTATCAGTATTCTATTAACTACTCATAAACTCCTTGAATGCAGACCGGCGACTTACCTTTATAATACTGACTTACAAGATATTTGAAACTCCGGCTTTCCTCTTGACCTCGGTCGCCGGTTGTATCGGAGGTCTGTTTTGGTAATTCGGGCGTCCGGATAAAGGACCCATATAGGAATGTTACCTTTTTGTTTCGTAAGAAGATCGATCATCCCTACATTGTACAATACTAGTTTTAAAAGCCAAAGAGCCAACTTTCTACAATCTATGAATTGTGGAAAGCTGACGATACCGACGTCGTACGCAACTTTGGCGTTGGCGGAGGTTTGCGTGGATGAAGCTGTGATTGTCATTGGACTGTGGATATCTGCAAAAGTCGGTCTAAAGTCTATGAACACAACGTCTCATGTCTTTGCATGTCGACGGGAGAAATTGGTACAACTCATGACACAAATGATTTTCTTCGAGACGCTCAGATCCTTCCTACTCAGCTCCGGCTGACAGGCGGGTCTGGGATGGTCGGAATAGCTGTATAGATATCATTCTAGGTGACCAGCAGCACGATACTTTGCGTAACAAGTAGCTCGAAATCTCACATCATCAGAGAGCCCCTTTGGTCGACTATCCAAGGTGTTCATTATGTGGACGGAGATGCAGCATCGCTATCAACAAGTTCATTTCTATTTTCATACTTGCATAGCTATTCATAGATACCATTCTCACTACCGCCTATCATCCCTCTCGTTGTCGATCAAAAATACATGTCTATTCTACAACTTTTACATATAAGGGCATTTCTTGCCGCCCGTCTTATCTTAGCACCAATTAGTTACTGCCCTCGCTGATTCTCCAAGCTCTTAATGGTAGAGCTTGTAATTTCAGAGCTGCTGGTTTGATGTATCCCCAAAATGTAACAGCTCCAAAAATGATACAAATAATATTCACAACATAGTATCCATCTCTCTCGATATCACAAATGCCCCCTCCAGACAAACATCGATCTTTCTCGGCAGCCAAGGCGCAGGAGAAGGTAGATGTGATGAGAGGCCCCTTGAGATCAGCAGCGAGTTTATAATCGGATCCTGGTGGAATACATGTAGCAGTGGTGAAGTAATCAACAAGCTTAAGGACGAAGAAACGAGGGAATGTACCGCCCAAGTTAGAAACGCTGTTTGTTATTAGTAAAATGAAAATTTAAATTGAAAATAGGGGTGCTTACGTAGCGAGCAATGTCATATAAGTTCCACCAATGACGGGATCCGCAATCCTGGCATGGAAAGCTGAGATGGCCACAAACATAACAGTATTGGTAAATGTCGAGAAGATATGTTCCGCAATAACGACAAGTAGATACCAAGTATCGACTCCGTTAGCGGGAAAGATAACAACCGTGATTTGAGCAATAACAGCAGCAATCAAACGACCGACAAACCCCCAACACCATAGGCGTAAAGGTGTGTAGGATGTCGACCATTTTCCGGCGTAGTACCCCAACCCAATCTCGAAGGGGAAGTCAATAAGAACTGTCAAAGCCATATCTTCTTGACTGAATCCTTTGTCTATGAGTTTGAGATTTGTAACTCCATCATTAGCTTGGAAACCAATCTTCGCAATCAAGTGGATAATGATGATCGTTTGAATATTCTTGAGCTTGAGAACTCCCCACATGACCTTGTAAACATCCCAGATTCCATCCTCGTTCTTGGTTTTCTCTTCACGCTTCAAAAGCGCGAGGCCAAGAGTAACAATTATGTATGTCCAACCCCAGAATGTGAGGTATCCTCCCAAAGTCATAACTCCTTCGTCAAGGGGAGTCTTTCGGAACCATTTGTTGGCGAAATCTGGGGCATTAAAAGCTAGGAAAACTGTGAAAGACATGAATTGTCCAGCTGTCAATCCTACGGTCTGGGCGGTCGATGCATATGAAATGTTTCCCGGTGACAATAAGGTGAGAGCCCATCCATCGACGGCGATGTCTTGTGTGGCGCACATAAATACCAAAAAGAACCACCATCCAGTGAAACCCCAAATTCCTGCTCCATCATTTGCTCCAGCTGTGATCATCATTTCCTTAATCTGAGAACCTAGCCATATCATTCCTAATCCTGATAGTATTTGGATTGGCATGATCCAACTCTTTCTTCTTCCTACTTTAGGACTCCATATTGCATCCACTATTGGACTCCAGAGGAGCTTCAAAGAGTATGGATATGAAGCTAAGCTGAAAACTCCCAAAGCGCTGTACGACATGTGTGGTTTGAGTAGAAAAGGTACCGAGCCGGTCGCGAGACCCATTGGAACACCCTGCAAGAAATATAATAGGACTAGAAGAAGAAAGTTCCGTTTGTCCTGCATTGGCAATTCGGAAAACCCATGGTTGTTGAGGGTAGGAGTCTTCGGTATAGGATCATCTAACGTAAAAGACTCGCGCGACATGAGATTCGCAGTCACACCCGGAGAGTCGAGGTTCGCATTTTTGCGCCGGTACTCGACGTTGCCATTCATACTGCCCTTTTGTGATTGAGAGTCTTCACCTCTTGTGGCAGAGGAAGAGCCAAGTGGCTCTGGAACTTTGCCTTTACGAGAGCGAGTACCCATAGAATCCGA
This sequence comes from Botrytis deweyae, assembly GCF_014898535.1. Classification (NCBI taxonomy): domain Eukaryota; kingdom Fungi; phylum Ascomycota; class Leotiomycetes; order Helotiales; family Sclerotiniaceae; genus Botrytis; species Botrytis deweyae. The sequence continues at coordinate 11,620 of NW_024066257.1, forward strand.
TTCAATAACCTCCTCCTCGTCTTCGTCTGTAGAATCTTGATCGCCGAGTAAATGTTTCGAGTCTTCTGCCTGTGTTGCGCCGTGCAAATCCAAATGCAAATGAGGTTTAGATTTAGATTTAGAAGAGGAAACGTTTCTGTGGCGTGAAGTAGCTGTTGATAAGTCGTCTAGTTCTTGCGCGTAGGGAAATTGAGGATCGTGATGTGCAGGTAGATGAGAATGTCGTGGATTACCTGAAGTAGATTGAGAAGTTAATGAAGGAAGTGTATCACCCAATGGAGTAGGCATCCATATAGTATCTTTAATTGAGAAAACTCCAGAGGTCTTGTTGGCCTCTAAAGTGTCCTCTTTTAAATTTACTCGAAGGTTTAGTTTCGTTAGTGGTAGTTTGTACGAGATAGTGGATTGATTGATTGATTGATTTGATTGATTTGATTACTCAAGATCCCATTCCTGCGGCGAAAGAGCCATGGACACAGGCTTTAAGGCTCGATTTTTCAGGGTACGAGGGTGCGAGGCTGCTTCTGAAACGAAATGTGGCTTCTTCGGCGAACAACGCCGCTGAGGGACTGAGGGACTGAGGACTGTACAAAGGATTCGAAGAGAAAGGTTTGGGAATGTCAAAGAGTTGCATGGGAAAGAAGGAGAGGAGGGGGTGAAAGTCTATCAATAGATATTATATATACATATTCCTTACTTTTTAAGAGAATCTATCCATCTACTCTGGAACCGTGTTTTACTTACTCGTACTACCCAGATACTAGATATGATACATCTGAGATCAGAACCATAGGGATTGGGAAGAAAAAGTCTAGGCTATAAATTTAGGGTAATCAAATGCCTAAAACAAACAATGCTATCCCCCACGAAACACGTGAAATGGCGATGAAATGGCATGCGACGCGACAAACATGAAAATCAATGTCAATATCAACATCAACATCACCATCCAAACATCAACAAACATCCCGAGCACAGAGTGGGAAAGAAACATATTTCCGATATCTTATCCTACACATTGATACCTCCACCACCAATCATGAGAAGTTCACGCTCTTCCCCACAATCCGTAGGGTTCAATTCGAATTCAAACATGGACATAACGGAAGAAATTATTAGTCCTCAAGACGCGGCTGGCATAGAATTGGATAATGAAATAGCTTCACTACAGGAACAAAGTGAATCACATTGCCCCATCTCAATTCTACCACGACATGTAGCTAATCAATCCACAGTCGCATCATTAAAAGATCAACGTCGCCTTCAAACGGCTACTATCCTCTCTTCTCAAGCTTCGAAATCCATTTTGTCGAATTTACGAAAGTCTTCCTCCAAAACGAAATCCCCCCAGTTTACTACTCCTACAGACTCCGATCCACTACTTGCGACTTCGGCAGCTCAAACAACCCATAATCTCGAGAATCTATATCGCGCATGCGCATCAATTACATCCTTCCAAATTCAAGATCCGGACCCGAACGCTGTAGACAATGGGCATGTATTGGGAATTCGAATTGAAGCAAGCAGTTCTGGAAAATTTGTTCGGCCTTATTATGTCATGTTAAATAAGCCATATTCTGGATCAGCAGCACTGAGAATCCATCGGCACACAGTGCCTCCATGTATCCCTTTGGCTAGCCTGGCCGCGAAATATTTGCCTGCTCCTAAAGTCGCTGAGGGTATCGTCAAAGAGAAACGACAAGATTTGACTGCGTTTGTACGGAAATTACGACGAGAGATTACAGGTTATCATTTGCGTGTGGCATCCATCAAGCATCTACGAAAAGGGTTCTCTTTGGATGAGAAATTAAGCAGCAAAGGAAAAGAAAAGGAGCGAGAGATCGCAGATATCAGTGCTGCTGATGCAGAAGCAAAGCAAGTGAGGATTGAGTGGATAGATGGCAAGGTCGGTAGATGCGTTGTAGGAATGAATGGGGAAGTCGTCAAATGTGTCATCATCGGAGAAGATGGGCGTGATCGTGAGACGGAAAGAAGGGTGTTGGGCGGCGATAAAAGAATGGAGGGAATCGCTGACAGATTGATGGAAGGTATATATTAAGAGCTTAAATTTGAGCTTGGAGGTTGGGGGATAGAGGAGTTTATCGCTTGTTGTTTACAAATACCCCGGGACTTAAATGCTCTGCACCACGGCATTCATTAATTTTCACTACGGCTGCTTCTTCCAACTAAGATTAAATGTGATCCATCGCATTGAATGAAGGGCATGTTGCTGAGCTGGAACGTAAGGTATTTACCGAGTGACAGGGAAACGAGCTTGAAGGCCAGTCGACTTATTCCAAGCACCAGATACCATAAAGGGAACTCGGTGACATATAAGAGCTCTTGTAGAGATTCTGGAAGGCGCTCTGTAGAACACTTTTAGCGAAGTTTCTGCTGGCCCAACTTCAATAAACTGACTATTGTTGATGTAAGCCAGACTTTAACTTTGCGGATGATCACATACTTGTATGTGACTTATAGCAACTGAATGACATTTTCGCTAAATATTGAGACAGCAGGCATTCAGCTACACACGCGCGCTCACAGCTGATCGACACTCATCGATCAGAGCACCATCACACGTTTTAAGCTGTCAGTACATCCTCCTTCTTCGCTGCAGTTTCAGATCCTATAGGCTATACCGGTAGGCCGGAGGACAAGCTGGGGTCGACGGATGAATTGGAAAGTGGGATCACGTGATCGTTTATATACTGATCCAATAATTTAAACCTAATCTCCACAAACTACGCCATAATGGTACTTAATCTATCACAGGTGTTCCCTATCAACGCCACTTCTGGCTTTTATTCTGAAACACTCGCTACTGTATACGGTTCATTTTTAAGTCTTCACTCTCATCCTGTGATGCGCGCGGGTAAAATGTACTGGATGTACTCCACTTTCCGTCTAATTCCTTCTATTTTCAACAAGGGAGAGACCTTTGAGTGGTCCGAGCTCTAGATAGCTCACTTCTGCGGCAAGGTTAATTCGAAGAAAAGCCAAAGTTCTACTACACATCGTGCCCTGGGATCCTACGTACAAAGCTCACCTCGCATTCGACCATTCGTATGCTACAACCATTGAGAACTCTCCATTTGAGTCCAGACCCATTCCATCAATGAGTTGCCTCGAAGTCTCCACTCAAGTGAGTAAAGATTCAAGCTCAAAGTTCACGCTTGAATGAGGGTAAGGACGATGAAATGTAATCAGCCTTATCTATTTATGAATCCTGTTGGTAAGAAAAATCTGCCGGCAGGCCTTCCATAAGGCATTGCCTCCAACAATCAAGGCATTATTTGTATCGGCCATGTCTATCTAATAATGTATTTCATGCCTTCATTCTCCACTCTTGTAATGATGGCAGGAACAAACCCATCACTACGCGCCGTTTGAATGGATTCTGGTCAACGACCTCAACATAATCTATAATCGCAGTTCTAAGTAGCTCTTCGCGCGTATGAAATTGGTTCATACAATTTAATGACTTTGGAACCTTGAATCGTTCTTTGCTTTCCTTTGTCTTTTCTCACTGCTTAGAATTTGGCCGTCACTTTTCTCTATATATATTCCACTCTTATACACGGCCGTCTTGTAGGCCATTTCTCAACATGGATACAACAACTTCTACTTCGCCGTCGACTACATTAGCAGCCGATAGTATAACGCAAACAAGTACGATAGAAACCACTGTATCGAATACACAATCTACAACTTCATCGCCAACCGGGTCCAGCCAACATGCAACAACAGACTACAACTCTCTCAACATTGCTATAGGAGTCGGAATAGGAGTCGGTATCGCATTGGTTCTTCTGATTATTGCTTGTGTCCCCGTGTTCAAGTGGTGGAAACGACGCCGACAGGCTGCTCATGGACAATTTCAATATAATCATCAAGCACCATCGCATCAGTTTCAAAACCAATATCAGAATCGATTTCAGGTGTATCATCAGCCGCCCCGGGATATACAAGCTCCTTACTTTTATCCAGAGGCAGCTGGCACGAATCGAACTTCTACGATCGGATGTCCGCCGGGCTTTCATCTAGAAACGGCAGATGTTACTTTCCAAACTCCAGCTAATAGACTACCAAATTCTTATCCAGAGAGCGCCGATAGCGCTTATCGAAATCCTTCGAATCGATATACCCCGAACTATTTTCCAGAAGCAGTTGGAGTGGATCAAATTTCTACAAATACATTCCCACCAAACTATTTCTCGGGGACCATTGGAGCGGATCAGAATTCTGCGAATAGCCTTCTACCAAACTATTCTCTGGAAGCAATTGGAGTGAATCAGAATTTTGCGGATAGAGGTCCTTCCATCCTTTATCCAGAGAGCGTCGAAAGAGTTTATCGAAGTCCTACGAATAGACGTACGGCTGTGTTTGAAATGAGTGATAAGAGGCAGACGGATTCGTGGGTTAAAGAGATGATGATAGCTAATCAAGAAGAGTTATGGATGGAATCGCCCATACGATAAGATAATTGGGGATATATGTCTCGTTTTACCGGGGATGAAAAGGTGGGTTGGAATAGATTGCTGTTGTATATATCATATTTCTTTTGTCTCTACTACCGCGAAATTGTAATGCATGCATTTAGCGATGGGTTGGGGAGTTGGGATGTTCATTCGCGAAGGGGAAACTGTTTGTTGGAAAGAGGGGATTCGATGGACGTGATAAGATACCCAGGGATGTTGAAAGATATCAGAATACAATCAAAATTACAAACCTTCTACAAGCACCCTTCTTTATTTTGTTGATACGCGTACTTCCAGTTTTGCAGCTACAGAGTAGCATGAAGGCACGTTAGCGGTGTCGTTTTCATATATGGAGACTCTCGACAGATGCAGAGACAAAACTTTTCTATTCGAAAACTCATCATGTAACAGCGTGTTTAAGTAAACTCTACACTGTACAGCATGATTTCTAGTTCACTGCCAGTTCACAGCTATCTTCAAAACGCTACCTACATACATTACATTTTCATATCCCTCCTTGCATCTTTTCAGGATCCACACACACACACACACACATCTTCTGCTCTCCATCCCAAACCTGTAGATAGACTCGAGGAGAGAAGCTATGTGATGCATTTTTCTGGGTTTGATTATATAGGGGGTTTCATTGTTTGAATATATGAATAGTATTGATTGGAGGATTATGTGCAGTGAGTGCAGTGAGTGCAGTGCAGTGAGTGAGTGAGTGTATTGTATTCAGGATCTTACAAGGAAGCTTTGAGAGATCTTTTATGATTTGGGTTTTCGTAGGGGGTAGGTACGATATATATACTAGGACTAGCTTGGGAGTTTTGAGTTGGGATTGAAATGTTGAAGGGGTAGGGAGTAGGGAGTAGGGAGTAAATAAAGGAGTGTAGATTTCTCCTGAAGAACCCTACCCAATTAGGGAATTTTGTTGATGATGGGGGAAGATGTGATTTTATTGTTTGTTTGTTTGTTTTTGTCATCGAGATGGATTTTGAAATTGAGATGGATGTTGGTTGGGGATAGTTGGGGATGAGTATGAGTATTAGAATGAGTATGAGTGTGAGTATCTTCAAATCATTCCTCATTTCCTATTGATTATCCTAACTCTTATAATTATTTTTTTCTGGTTTGTTTTTTGTTTGAGTTTATAGTTAAAATAGTATTATACTTTACTTTATTTTACTATATTTTATTATATTTTATTATATTTTACTATATTTTACTATGTTTTACTATATTTTACTATATTTACTATATTTTACTATATTTTACTATATTTTACTATATTTTACTATATTTACTATACTTTTTATATTTTACTTTATTTTATTTTATTTTACTTTATTTTTATTTTATTTTACTTTATTTTACTTTATTTTACTTTATTTTATTATATTTATTATATTTTACTTTATTTTATTATATTTTATTATATTTTATTATATTTTATTATATTTATTATATTTATATATTTTATTATATTTTATTATATTTTATTAGATTTTTATTATATTTATTATATTTTATTATATTTTATATATTTTAGTATATTTTATTATATTTTATATATTTTTTATATTTTATTATTGTTATTATATTTATTATATTTTATTATATTTTATTATATTTTATTATATTTTATTATATTTTATTATATTTTATTATATTTATTATATTTTATTATATTTTATTATATTTTATTATATTTTATTATATTTTTATTATTTTATTATATTTTATTATATTTTATTACATTTTATTATATTTATTATATTTTATTATATTTTATTATATTTTATTATATTATTTATATTATAAGAAGAAGAAGAAGAAGAAGAAGAAGAAAAGACTTGTATTCTAAAAACATGGAATGAATAGAATGATATGATATCATATCATATCTATGAGTTTGGAGATAGAGAACTATGTAAACTACTTAAATTTCGTAGTGTGGATGATTGATCGAGAGATGAATCAATATTGGAACGTGAATGGAATGGAATGGAATGGGGAGGGGAGGGGAGTAGGTAGGTAGGTAGGTTGGGTGGGGGGGGGGGGGGGGGGGGGGGTGTGGTGGAGATTGTTTGGGGTGTTTTGTTTATTTTGGTTTTTTTTATTTATTTATGTAGGTAGGTATAGGTGTTTGCGATGGTATGCGTGGATTTCTGATATTTGGTTTATATTGTTTGTATGGGTCTGTAGGTTTGATATTTTAGAAATAGACAGGTAGGTAGGATTATGAATTATGAATAGGATGATCTTATTTACTTATTTACTTATTTACTTGCCATTTCCACATCTCGATCTTGTTTTCATGGGGATATCTCACTTGTATATATGCACATGTATCACTCTTTGAATAGGAAGGGAGAATACGTACATACCTAGTTGGATGAGTTTTCTTTCGGGGTGTGAAATGAAATGAATGATGCTGGTTATTGGTTTTAGTGTGGCGGGTGGGAAGAGGAGAGGAGAGAGGGCTTGGGGTTGGGTTTGTATGGATGGATGGATGTGTAGGTGGATGGGTAGGTGGGAGAGGAGTTGCATATATTGTATTGTAAACGTGTTTATGTTTATGTTTGGGTATGGGTATGGGTATGGGTATCGGTATGTGTACATATGTAGGGAGAATGGTGTTTATGGATGATGCGTGGTGGATGGATGGATGGATGGAGGGTTTGCGATGATTGATCAGCGATGAAGGAATGAATGAATGAATCAATGAATGGATAGATAGATGGATAGGGCATAGATTAGGCAGTGACAGGATGTACGAAATATATTAAATGAGTACGTTATTGTGTACTTAGACACAGTGCTTGCTCGGCAGTGAAAGTTTGTGTGCTTATTAAGAATGGTACGAAATGTTCACTTGGGTCTTACATATAGCTGTTTGATTGATAATCCGAGAAACCTTTAGGAGTGCAATGGGTAGGGAAAACAGATAATGGTAAGTGTGCGGGAACTCGGGTGCGGAAATCAAACTCCTGATCAGTTTCCTTAGGAGGGCACAGGAATGGCATGTTCTCACGCATAAGAAAAACAAAAGAAAAATCAATAAAAACCATCAAATCTAGTAGCACAACCTATTCTCATCCATCAAGTCATAAACCACTCATCGCACACGAATCAACGTAACACGCGCTGCAGAAAATCCGTCCCACAACCCCTTACACAACATGATTGAACGAACTGCATAATATGGATACGATACTGCCAATAGGCGAGTGCGAATATGCATAGGGGATACGGACATTGGCGATGGTGTTTTGGAGGTTAATTTGGGTAGGGCTAGCGGTGGAGAGATGCGGTGTGAGGATGCGGTGCGACGTGGGGTTTGGGGAGGAAAGGAAGGGAAAGGAGAGGAATGAAATGGACGATGGAGGGAAGGAAAGAAGATAAGCGTGTGCGCGGGTATGTGCATTGGTGGTGAGAGGGCTAGGGTGATGGAAGCGTAAGCGTGTGATTGAGTGAAGGGGGTTGGAGAAGATGGGGTTTGGGTAATGATTAGTCTGGCGTAATATATGTTCATTGAGGATAATCTGTGGGATATATGAGCTTGAATTCCACTATGATTGAAAAACGCTGTGTCAGAATAGTTACTCAAGAAATGAATAATAGAGTGATATTCCCCTCCCCCTCCTCCCATCGCATGATCTGAAAAATGTTAGCGAGCCGGTACCGGGTGTCACTGTAACTCACTTCGCGCCGCCCATTCCATCTCATCATCGATCTCCACTGAAAGAAGGCAGAATTAAACTTCCACCCGCACGCACAAAGTATTTAGAGGCATTCCAGAGCCTTCTAGTAACACTGTTGTAGCACAGCGTAATATCTTCGCGAATGCGAATGCGGATGCCAAGTTGAATCCAATAATTGAGCAAGTTGAACAAGACGCAACGATTGAACGCTTCACCGATCAGACATAAACAGAGCCAAGACTATAGCCAAGATAAGCAATCAAGTAAATGTCAATTGGTATCATTAATACTATCAGTGTTAACTACAATGAAAACATAAAGACTGGAGAACAATTCATCTAACCATTTTGCGCACGCCGAGTAGCAAACACCAGGCTACCGCATAGTAAAACAATCAGCCCGCTGGTTCATTCCAATACCATAATCGATTGAGTAATGAACAAGGGGAAAGAATGGCAAAAGTAAAGACAAGCAAACAGGCAACCACCCATCCCAAATTTCTTGCGATCGCAATTCTCACAAAAGCCACCCCTCTCGCCGGAAACACACATACACTTAGACACCACGAACACCTCCGGAACAAACCAGCCAACCAACCAACCCTATCCCCATCCATCCATACCCTTACACCACCACATCAAATAGAGTAGAGCCAGAAATACATGAAAAGTAGAGCGAACAGATTGCAAACCAGAGTATAAGGTAGACAAAAACTGAAGCTGAATAAGAAAAGAAGCGAACCAAATGAAACTTGTAAGAGAAGACAGACCGGTCTAGAACAAAATGGATACGAAGAGCAAGAATCGTTTTGAAACAAGATTGTGGTACAGGACAGATTTTTTTGGTGTTGTTTGTTAGAATGTCGTGTGCGTACCGATGTCGGTAAAGCTCTCGAAGGTAGAATAGAATGTCGCTGCCAGCCTAGGTACCGGCAGTTTGCATTAAACGTCTCGCCAATTTGCGACTTGGAGAGCGGTAGCCAATCTATTCTGATTTCGTGAGGTTTGATGGTGCAAAAAGGAGTGGTACAGGATACCTAATCGTAGTAGTCGGGATCGGTAAAGCAATGCGAAATGAGCAATGAAATTCGTGAACGTGCAAAAAAAAGATGAAATTGAAAAGTCGGAGAAGTCGTAGTCGTATCAGTGCAGTTATCTGTATCAAGTAATCGCCATCGTAAACTCATCGACAACAACCGCTGTTATAATAAAGGAGATTCGGTTATAAATTTCCGTGGTGTTCGAGAAAGGGGAACAATATAAAGAAATGGATGTCTGTGGTTGGCCAATAGTAACAAATCGGCAAGCTTATGGTGTCCCTGCATGGATTTCATGCAGGTGGCCACATTCTCGTCATATTTGATTTCTGGGGGGGCAAATCGCAACACGGGAACCGAATCGATTTGAGACATTTTCGGATCCTATCACCCAGGTTGTCAGTGGCTGTCATTCATAACTTTTTTCTGATATCAAACGACTAGGCATAGAAAATTTCCTTCACCGCACTCAACATCTTCCACAAATTCAACTGATGTTTGGTAACAGTTTGTTTTGTGATGTGATAGAGATGACACAATCTTATCCCGCCACATGGCAAAAACGAGAGAAAAACGGGGAAAACGAGGCAAACCAGGAAGACTTACCAAAGGATCATTTTCCAACTGCTTCCCCCACACCCCACCAAGAACCATGGTAAGATTCCATGAGAAAGTTCCAGACAGCGACGAGATGCTCAATGCGGTAACAGTATGTGAGACAAGGTTATGCCTTCATTGAGCAATTACGACAGGTCTTGAGTTTGCAATATTTACACTCGTAGATGAACCAATGAGGTCCAGAATGACACATCGAGCAAATCCACTGGATGAGTGTAGATTCTGACTTGAGAACATTGAAAGAATGACTGCAATATGTGGGAACAGCCATTGCGTTAAGTGTGTGTTGAGCTTTGGTGATGGATTTGAAGAAATTCTATGACTGAAAAAAATATCAGTATTCATCTGCAACGACAGTTCGAAGAATAGAGCTGTGATAACGGAAGCCATACATACTGATTGGGTGCGGAGAATCTGCTGAGGTAGCAACGACGAGAAGTGAAGAAGAATGGAAGAAGTTTTCCAAATTGGAGAACTGAGGTGTGTTGTTGAAGTTGTTGTTCAAGAAGTAGGGGGAGAGCAAATAGAAACTGTGAAGGAAAGTTGAGAAACCAGACAAGGACTTCGGCTGAACTCTCAAAGATGGAAAATATTCACTAGATCAAATTCTAATCGGAGCCAAGAATTGTGAAAGTGAACATCAAGCTTCGAAGTCAATGTATTGAGACGAAAATCCGAACTTCCTGTGTGTTTAAATTCCCAAGCGAAGATGTGTGATGGTGAATAGTGTGCAAAGATTGTTATCGCAGTATTGAATATGAAGGAAAATCCCAAAAAACAAAAGTCCTCTCCAAACTAGCGGTCACGGCGAGCCTTTTTATATAGTGAATAGTATGAGAGAAAATACCTAGTCAAGGGTACTCTGATAGATGCAAGATGAGATCGATCGAGTTTTCTCTTGTGTTCTCGGATTGGCCTTTTTCCTCTGAGTGTAGCGTTCAAAGGATGAATTGAGTGGATGAAATTGTAGCCAGCAAAGTAGATGGTTTGTTTGAGAAGTATATATGAGATATTTTTGTGAAGGGGAAAAGTATAAGTTGATTCGGATGAATGATGTTGAACGTATAATGAGGCTGCTGTGGGTATGAAGTGGGTTTCCAAGCGAGAAAGCTGAGAGTGTGTTTGATGATATTTGAGAGTGACCTATGGCATTGGTGATAAGTACTTTTAAGGCGGTTTCTATTTCAGATAGTCGTATGGATTCGATAAAGTTTGCTGAGTTTGCTTGCTTCGTTGGTTTGATTGCTATCCTGTTTTAGTTTCTTGGAAATGATGTCCTGGAGAAAGATGTACCGATAAGTATTGCAACCATGGGAATTGCAACAAGCAAGTCGGAAGTACACTTGAAATGTAGCAGAGCGAAAGGATAATTGCATGTGCTGGTAACGGCTCGGTATATCGTTATGGACGGAGAAGATTTTTAGCCAGTTTGCTAATCTGCTAATCTGCTAGTCTCCTAGTTTTGTGGCCGTCGACAGAAGAAGGGACCAGCAAAGAGCTGTAACCAAAGCAGACAAGGGGGGTCAGTCTTGAGCTAGTAAAACGTCAAAAGAAGGAAGTCGAAGTTGACTAGGTAGTTATCGGCCAAGAAACCATGTCCGCCTGTCTGTCTGTCTGAAGAAGCAATGCTCCGTATATGAGTTACTGGTAGATGATGCCCACTTAGCTAGCTAGCAAGCCATCAGCATTGAAGTTTTTTCGGTCCCGGCCCATCTACATCTGTCTGTTGTATATGATCTGTACCGTGGACTGGAAAGAAAAGGTTAAGGGATCCTTGAAGAAGGGCAGGGTGTGCAAAGTAACGTGCAAATCGCAAATTGCAAAGATACAAGTGTGGGTTTAAACCTTAAATACACGATGGGATTACCTGAAAGGTCATAGTATATGGGTCCATAGGTTCGAGAACATGTGCTTAGTGGGGGGGGGGGGGGGTTAGGAGAATCTACCGTTGGGCTGAAAGGTATGCGAGAGGGACCATATTGAACCAGGGGAAAGGTTCACGATGAAGAATACTGGGGAATTTCGAATTTATGGTAAATGTGGGTTGATTCTGTATAATATGGTGGTATATCTACAGCTGACCCAAATGCACTTTCCTTCCTATTAGCTTTCCTATGAGGGATCACATCGAAATTCTTAAACAGGTCGCACCCGTCTATGATATACTGTGTTAATGTGACATTTTTAACAAGAAAAAGTGTAATCAGACAGATGCATCACGATACAATGGTACAATGATGAATCGGGCGTGGTATACCATACAGAGTAGTTAAGTTTGTATATTTCATCTGACGCCTCATTGAAAATAAACATTCGGAAGAGGTTCGACATCTAACCGGGAAATTCTTTTGGGAGGCCCGAGGTACGAATTCAAGATATTTGCCTTTTCGCGGAAGACGGAACGTGTTTGATGAGTCTCCATCAAGCAGTGTAGAAGAATGCCAATGTTTGTTATATCATGCTTAGACATCGAGAGGTGGACATGGAGAGAGTTGAGGTAGCTGGGCACATAAGATTGAATGGCTGTGTAGTCAGTCGTCTTAGGTTAAAAAAAGCGAGCGAGATACAATGATAAACGACGGGGACATAGCCAACCTATCAATAGTTCGTCGAGCTGAAAGATGGGATTTAGATGAAAGTAGGAAATGGTCAAAGAGTCATTAATTACCATCTCCAGCTTCCTATCCTCCTTCCTTCATTCCAAGATTATCCTCAAATTCTTGATTGTGCTAATATCAGGGTATATCGTCGTGTTCTGACTAGAGGTATACGAGTACCGGTATGGTGTAAGTTCTTGTAAAGTGGGGTCCGGATCTTCTCTGACTTGATTTACGGAAGCTTGCCGCCGTCTTATTAACTATAAATTTGATTATGCGTCTTTTTTGAGGTCGGTTTTGAGTGACCGCGGAGGGAAAGGAGGGATCCGAGGTTTGAGTACGCGGTTTGTCAGAGAGTAAAGGACTGTTGTCACGATATCCGATCTGACTGCCATGCAGACATGATCATTTGTTGGTTTTGTGAGATAATCCGTCATCATAACCATACAAGTACATGAGAACTGGGGTCTAAATAGTAGGGTATGCTGGAACCAAATATCATCAAGTCTGGTAAACATGTAGGTCGTTGAAAGCGGTTATGATAACACTTAGCTTACCTTGCTGCTTACCTGAATATTCTTACATTACTCCAACCACGATGATCAATTTGAAGTTTTTGACAAAAGAAAACTTAAGGTCACAACAAGCTATGTGTTGCACAAAGCTAGACCGGATAATCGCTATGGAAGGACCATGATTCGATCAGGGATGAGAATGGATAAAAAAATATCCCGGAGAGACTTTCCTCGTGGCATTTGTTAGGGATGTCGATTAAAATAACAAGGATTTTTGGGTGGAGGTAAGGATTATCAGAATCTGCATGGTGAAGGAGTAGATAATTGGTAACCGAGGCCCGTTGAGGATATTTGTAGATGCTAGACACTATATGAGTAATTGTCAATGAAGTGGGACGCTAGTGTAACAGCGAAGGAAGGCAACAAAGTGCCAAAAGGAAGATGATCTAGTTCGGCTTCCTTGGAATGGAGTCGTCTAACTCGATTCCATTCAATGCCTGGGAAAACGTAAAGGCGAATGGGGAAGTGGTAAACGAATGATCCTCGAAGATAGTGTGTGTGATACAAATTGTAACACGGCAGATGAGATTTCTTGCTATTCAGGTAGGTGGACTAGGTAGATTGGGTGGTAAGAAGTGAGATCAGGTTGACATTGATTAACAATGACATGTCTAAGCCATCGAGCATCTTGTCCTGGCCAATTTCCTTAAAAAGAAGGGGCAGGAGGAGATCGGTAGGGATGTTTTCAGGAATGTGACCATGCTAGTTGCCATGATGGACCGACCCGTTGTGTAGTCATCACGGATCATTGATCGTATGTAAGTGTGAACGGCTTCAGAGCGGAACGGCAGGGCTGTAACGGTATTTTTTTGTCTTTCAGCCATCGTCTTCTTTTGACACAAACCAAGATTGGCAAACAGTCGTAATCATTTAAGAAGCATTCATTTGGTGAAAGTATATTTAACGAAGGTGTCATTAGCGGACAATTTAGATAGTCAAACGTACGATCTCCAATCATTCGGAGGTTTTGATAAACTCCATCTCCAGGAAATCACGGGAACAAATGTGTCCCCATTATTTTCATAATTAAAAAGCGACGCATGGGGAGTACCCAGTAGGTGCAGTAGAAAGGTCCCAGCACTGAGGAGTCGGTAAAGAAGAATTGTCACCCACATAAGACAGGTGCAGCTTGCTTTGACGATCATTGCATCTGCAGCAGACTGGAAAATGTTTCGGTCAAAGAGTGGTGTCGCAGTGTTTGAGTTTGATTGAAAATACATACGTACAGATATAGAAATTGGAGAGATGCGTTGAGGTCATGAAGAGAGCAGAGGTCATTCGCATCTAGCAAGCATATATTTATATTGGTAGGCACGAGTAAATAGACGAGTTAGACTGGCGACTAGGTTTGGATAAAGACACTTGAAATTACACGACATCGATTCCCATTAGTTACCATTGTATTCTAACTAATCAGATCACACACAACTCATGTTATGCTATTCATGTATTGGATGAAGTACGTTATTCAATAAAAACTGACTGACTTCATTCCGCAGATCGCTGTAGCAAAATCCTAAGCAACGAAAGCGTCTCGAGGATTATGCTGCTTCATGCTGTCATACTTCGAGACAGTGAATGCGGAGACTCAAGGTGAGATTTTAGAAACGAGGATATGAAAGGGGCAACGGAGGGTTACTTTGAAGCTTATTATGACTGCCACCTAGAAGCTTGATGATGTCTACACGGACTCGCACGACTCGCTCTCGTAGTGAGACCTGAGTATAGACACGCGTGTGGAATAGGTGATGTGATGTGATGTGATGATATTCGTTTCCCCTACCTAGTCATTCGAGCAGGAGGTGATTCCTCTGAGCTGATTCCATCTTATCATCTAAGCCATTTCTAATGAAGAAGGACATGAGATAGATTAAGTCTAACTTAGTCGAAACTCGCAAAATTGTCAAATCAACTTTCTTCTTGCCTTTTTACATTCCATTCCACTCTTTACGCCCTCTGTTCCTATGCAGCATTTTCCCCAAAGGATCATTTTCATCACATTCTTTTAAATTTAATTGGGTATCAACCACGCCACCATAATATATCTATCATACACCACGATTGTTGAACCCCCAGCATGTTCCGCTAGGCAATGCATACCCATTCTCAAAGAAGCAACTATTTTCTTACCAAGCACACAAATAAATAAATGCCCGATGCACATCACTTCTTTGGGAAACCGTTGATTTGGCGGTGCTTGTATCAAAGATCCATGTCTTGTACCAAGCCAGGCTATTATCCACACCCACCATTCAATTCGTGCGCATGCATACGATGTATATCAAAATCCAAGATTCAAAATTCACAATTTATCACCAAAACCCTCATCCTCCCAAGATATCAATCGCCAAGTCGGACAGATTTTAGGTAAAACTAGGGTAATGGTCTGAAATCGACTGCCAGAGGGACGATGAACGAGATTCCTCTTCAAATTCACGTTCACACTCAGAGACTCACATCATGTCTCATCTACCAGTAATGTATGTGATGAAGAGATAGATCAATTAATCACCAGATCGGTGTGTTAGGTATACATTCATCCTCCCTCTATTACTAATGATTACAACTCATACATACATACATATACATATGTAGCTACGTAGATTCTTATACATATACGTATACATACACATACATATACATACATCCATACACACATCCATACACACATGCATAGGTAGGTACATACATATATCTTCCTCTTCCGAAATCCCAATGATAACCTACTCTCCTCTCTGTACATCCATCTAGTCTATGATACAATGATAGTTCGTTCGAGTAAACAAATCAATCTGATACCTTCCCGCAAGTAGAATGTCACTGCTTCACTATCTTCACCGCTCTCTACATGTCAAGCTTTGCGGCACTTCACATCATAAGATTCAGGGCCATTGTCTCACAATTTTAAATTTCCGAAAGGAATACCTATTATGACCACATAACTTCAACATCATCCACTTTTTGGAGGATCTATGTACTTCACTTCCGTTGGGTATACTTGATTTGCTACTTTCGGGTTCCTGAGTAATGAAGCACGCTGCTAACGATTCAGACTTCACCACTTTAATTTCCAGATAGGTCTTTTCTCTGTGGCCATGCCCCTCAACCCCTCCCTTGTATCAAGTTGTACGAAGATGCTGTATGGGTATTTTACGAGTTAGTAGCCAGTCACAAAGGAAAAATGAAGTAGATACCGAGATGCCATTCATTTTCTTGATTCCTGAACCTTTCCACTTTCATCACTCATGTCGGCACACTCCCGTCCCATCAAATCTTTTCATTGGCTTGCTGTTGCTGTTGCTGTTGCTGTTGCTATCCCGTCATTGTGATTTCCCCACCCCATCCACCCTTCATCTCGCACTCAGATCCATCCGTATCCAACTCATCGAATTCCCCGCGACGTCTTGTTTCACCAACCCTTTGAGCATTAGTTGTACCACCCTCTCTAATATCTATCTATCAATCTATCAATCTATCAATCAATCTAACAACCGTCGACCGATCCGCCGTCGGAACCTTCGATTACACACGAAACCACGTTGGAAAAATGTTCTAGAAAACAACATGTTGTACGAGACGGTCTCCAGCATTTCGTCTAACTAGTATGCATGATCTCAAAATTTTGACATCCGGCTTCTAGACCTAGAAATCTAGAGAATCCTTCTAATCCGTCAACAAAAACGTGGGGGTCATGTGAAATCGAAATGGGGAATTCGGAACCTCTCCTTGGAACCATAACAGTCACCAAAATCACAACACTTTTATTGTTATCCTCACACTGGAACCATCATATCATCACCTATCCAGCTGACTTCTATTTCAATCCACCAACTGCGCCAACTACTGACAGATTCATCTGATAATCAATGCATAAAAAGCACCGCATAACCAATGCGGGCAACAAAACCCATCCAAAAGCTCATCCAGAACGCCACCAACGCATGTCATGCAAATACATATGTACCAACAGAATCACGAAAAAACCAGACATGCCGTCCCGAGATCTTGGTTTTCGGCATCTGCTTCGTGTGCACGCTCGACCAGTTCAAGATTTACTTCCCTACCTACCTACCTACCTTACTTAATTCACATGTCCTCTGATCCAAAAGACGAAGAGGATATTCCGAAACCGTATCTCACGGCAGGGAGAACATGTATTGCAAAGAGTATTCAGCCACCAACACATGAGTTTTACATACCTAGGTAGGTAGGTAGGTAGGTAGTTATGAATATTCTTGCCTATAGCGCTTAAGCAAGAAACACAAAAGTATCAAAAGTGACTTTGCACGTCAAGGTAGGTACGGAATACGAGAAGGGAAGGAAGGGCGTCGGTATACAAATGTCAATTTCAATTTCAATTCAAAAATTGTAATTAACGGATACCTACCTACTGTACCTACTGTACCTACCAACCTCGGTAGTATTCGTATATGTGTGAAAATTCGCAACCCTCAAATCTTCCCCTTCATCCGTCTCATCTCAAAGCCGACCCGCTCTTCGACATCCGGCCCGCACTTCATCATCCCTCTCCTTCCCATCTCCATCGGCGCGCCCACACAATTTCCATCCCCAACGGCTCGTATGCTATGCGCCATATCATATCCTTTGTATCGTATCCCATAGCATCAAACGGTACATAAGCATGCACCAACACAAACAAACATACTAAACACACCCCTCCCATCCCCATCCCCATCCGCCAAGCACTCATCACCCAACCCATCTCCTCCCATCACATCGCATCGCATCGCATCGCATCCTCTTCCCCGAGCGAGCGAGCGATCCCGATCCGTCGCCAACACGGACAAATGTCATCATGTCATCATGCAATCATGCAAAGCTTATCTGTCCCTCATCGTGCCATTCCAACGTCCGGCTTGTAACCTCTATCCCTTCCCCTCCCGTTCGAGTGGCACTCCAGCGGCCACTCGTTCGCTGCCTCAATCGATGCACGATGACTTATCACGCCACTCTTTATGCGCCGGAGTCACTGACGCCCGGGTGTGTTCCAGATGCTGAGTGAGGGTGGTATCCTTAGGTAAGCGTGTGGTGATGGAACGGTTGTATCTTCATTTCTTGTGCACAGGCTGGGCACTGGACAGGAACTGTGTAGCGGAAATGGATTGCAGAACTGGCAATGGAAGGTCTAGAACATATCGAATAGTATGACGAGAAACCCCTAATAGCTGATCATGAATTCTTGATATCGTATGTATCACTTCCAACCCAGATATTTCAACCTTCCTCATCCAACCAACCTCTCCTCTCGTGTTGGTAGTCGCCGTCTAAATCCCATTCCCTATATCCAATCTCAAGCTCATGCCTCACATTCCACATTCCAACATTTGGAAACGATCAGGTTTCATTAACTCACACAGTACAACCAAGAACACTACACAACTGAAGATTTACCCAAAGAGGGAATCCTACACTGCCATTATGGACACAAGAGAATAAGTACTCTGCACCACGACTCGAACTTGTGTCTACCTAATCATCTAGACAATATCAAATGGTAATGTAACCCCACGAAACTCCTTCTTTCCCATCTATTGCCTACTACGCCACAATGCCATACCCAAAAAATGACCAGTAAAAACGACTCATCACATCTCTCACATTCCATACAACCGGAGGTAATACCGACCCCGCGATGCCGTCATCACCCAGTCAGATTTCAATAGTCAAATTGCGAACTTTTGTCAAGTAATGTCACGTACAGATACAATTCTAGTATTTGATTTCTACTCGCTGTTCTACGCTGTGAGGCTGTCATAATACACAAGTGTATCATACTAACAATAATACACTAACATACGCCATGTCTTTCCACATTATATTCTATTCGTTACCATCTTCCACCAACCGATCAGACGGGTTCGCTGTGGCTTTTCACATCTGAATCATCTCCAGATGGTGCTGCAACTAAAGCCGAACCGGCAGTTGCTTCATTGGTTGCTTCTGCGACTTCTTCTTTCAAATCATTTTTCTCTCCATGCTCATCTCTATTCGCATCATCAGCTTGATTTTGACTACTTAACGCCTCTGCAATAGTAGTATCGCCCTCCGCGTTCTCTAGTTCTTTCTTGTGGAAAGTATGTGATTCCGCCAGATTGACCGCGAGGAAACTCTTGGGAAGTTTGACTCTGTTTGTTCTGATTAGTATTTGTTCTTTTAAAAAATCCCACTACAGATAAGATGGATTGAAATAGGTCAGAACGTACTGATGGAACTTCGCCCTCAATGTGTCAATAACATATTTCCAATCGGCATGAGCTGTCAAACTTCTTCTCGGAGCACAACTAATACTATGCTTGCTGTCCAGCTGCACATCCAATGGATCAAACGTGTGAGCACCTGGACTGATTGTGATACGTATGCTATACGCATATTTAGCAACATCTTGTGCATCGACGGGAGTCTTGTTCTCAGATTCGTAAAGCTCAAAGCATATTTGTGAGAGGTAGTCAAGCTCGGGAATGGCACTTCGTTTAATCTTCGTTTCAATACCTCCTTCAAGAATACAGTTAAGAAGCGTATAAATATGAGACTCTTTAGTAAAATATACGAATGCTTTGGCGTCATCCGAGGCTTGCATTTCTTCGAGATCCTGGACAATTTCCTATATTCTTGTTAGACCAATGATCTTTGAAGATTGTATATACTCTTACCTTTAGCAAGGGAAGCGATGTCAAAAGGCCAATCTCAAGTTTCTCGCTATCCGCGATACCATATTCTTGTGGACAGATGAAATCGAACAAGACTTTAGATAGTTTATACAATTCTCGCAATTTCTCCAAGCGAACATCGGTTTTAGCTTTCGTTTGGCTACTGCCAGTGAAAAGTCGGAAATACTGGGGATATTAGCCAAGTTAAAGTTCTCTTCACGCAACCACTTACTGATTCTTCTTCACTATTCTTTCCGTTCAATACCGACTTTCTTCTAAACATGCGTCGGTGCAGTGTTCTGCTGCTTTCAGCCTTCTCCGCTGGTACAGTCTCATCCTTAGCATTTTCTGAGTTTTTGGATCGATCTTTTTCCCAAGCAAGCTCTATTTCTTCTTCCTCGAGAATGCTCTTGCTCGGAGTGAAGACCCATTCGAGAAATTGCCGATTGTGAAGGGCGTCAAACTTCATGGTATCGTATAGCTCAGAGATTTTGCTTGGATCTACTTTCTCAGGATCGGAAAATTCATTGAAAAGCTTCTCCCATCGTTCCTTGAATAGCTCGGCATCTTCACCACAGCACCAACGAGCTTGAATACTGCTCGTAGCGTTTGCTTGTGACAAAGCCGAACCTGCTCCTTTGCTATCCTTATCTCCAGGATTTACAATTGCGTTGAGTGATGTAGTGGCGCCTCCATAAAGTTTACTGAAATTATTACGCATAACTCTCCTATGGAATTTCATCAAGTGAACAACGTATTTCTGCACGATCGATGGTTCTGGCATATCAGCTGGCCAGGCAAACTCGGGAGGTGCTTCCATTCCTTGTCTCAACAGAGTCTTGAGCTTCTTCTTGACTTTATCCATCTCGTCTTTAGCTGCGTTGGAGTCATCGAGTAAATCTTTGCGAACAGTAATGAAATCAGATGCCAAATCCTTTTGATTTGTGAAAGCAGATGCCCATATTTGAGCACTGGCCGTGACACGTCTCTCGGAGCTACTGAATACATGAACTTCATCGAGAATGTCCTTGTTCATCAATTGAAGGTCGTTTCGCATTGTTTCACCAAGCTCTTGTGCTTGATATCTAGCCGAGTGAGTGGGCTCACCACCCCATTTGACAATGAGCTGGAGTTTGTCCAATACAAGGCTCTCCTCCGCTGCGGTTATACGAGATAAAGTAACGCCAGATAACGAGTCATTTCGAGTGGGCGATCTTCTTTCAAGATTCGCAGCAGTCTTTGCTTTATCAGAGTGTTCAAGACTTGGATCAATTGCAGCAAGGTCTTCTGGCGCAGGAGGTGGTATCTCAGAATTTGGGGATTCCTCAGGCTTTCTTTTTCGAAACATGGGCTTAATTTGTACTTTTGTGCCTGTCCATCCACCTTTCTTCGCTAGAACATTCCTTAATGATTTCAGCTTTTCTTTATCCTCGATACCCTCATACGCTGCAGCATCAACCGCAAGCATAACGCTATCCAACGCAGCTTCGCCTATCAGTAGGACTTCTTCTTGATGACCTTTAAGAAGATCGATAAAAGGTTTGGTGTGAAACGTATATTTGTATTTCTGCTTGGGTGTGCGATCAGCATGTCGAATTACAGATACCATACCTTTGAGCTTCCACGTATGTTTGGGTGCCGGCGGTGGTAGTGTCTGTTGATCTTGTCCAGGAGTAGGCGTGGGTGTAGGCGGGATTGTAGACGTAGCAGATGGCACTTCGCTGGGACCAGACACCGCAGGCGGTGGCAACAATTCTGCGGAAGGTATGACGGAGGTGTCCTGTTCCGCAGCCAGTGGAGGTGAGGTCTTCGGAGTTGGGGCAGCTGAGCTACCAGGCTGAGGAGAACCTGAAGTGGAAAGTCTATGTGATCCATGATTAGGAAGATGTCCGTGAAGCATGTTTGACATGCTAGGTGATTTGGAAAGGATGTTTTGTAAGGCTGACCGATGATTATCTTTGAGCACTGGCTCTTTTCTTATAGCAGTGGGGCTCATTGTTCCGTCGGTAGGGGAGGTCACACCACTAACGGGTTGTGATTGCCCAATATACTTTTGCTTTTCGCGAACGAACATATCTTTCAATATACGTGCACATTGCTCATAATACTCCTCGTTGTCTTTTACAAAACTCCATCCATTAACATCAATGACGTAGCTTTTCCCTTGCGCACGTAAAAGGTCGAACCCGCATACTCTCTGACCGAAACTGTTAGCAATTCGAGTGGCCATAGCGGATTCTTCTTTTGTCAGAGCTGTGATGTAACGGATTTCCTTGCCATGAGTATTACGTCTGACCAGGCCATCAACAACGGGGGATTTGCGAGTTTCGGCGTGGCAAAAGGTTGGCCCAACAGTATATGCTTTCACATCTTCGGCATTATCGACACGCATGAACTTCTCATATAGATAACTGCTTCCTGGTTCGGAAATGGCTCGAGGAATTGTGAGATCTTCTACATGTTCAGAACTCTTGTTGCCAATCTTCCGGAAGAGCTTTCGACCTCCTCCGCCTTGACTTTGGGGATAGTATATGCAGACATTGTGATCTTCACCACTGACTGGTTTCTCCACAAATGGCTTAGACAATAGTACACCATCAACACTCAAAGTGTCTCCGTTGTCGATAAGTTCAACCGTCTTGGGAGCCACCATCTGACCACCAGTTCCATCTTCGGGTCCTTCTAGGACAAGACCAGTGGTGTCCTTCAGATGCTTTGCCATCTCCGGTGTGAAGACAGCTGGACCTCCATCACGATTCACTTCTATACGCTTGGGTGTGGGCACATTTATTTTGTCGAGGATTCGTAAACAGATCCTGCGATCCCATAATATTTTCTGCATAGGAACATCATTGACACAGAATGGTTTTCGTGCGTGCACATACGCAATGGCTTTGTCGAGTGGAAATCCGTCTGAGTAAAAGGAAATCAAGAAATCACAGATTGGCCAATTCTCGACTTCCTCATCCAAAATAACTTTATCCCCAAATATGACAACCTCAAATTCGCCTTTTGAAATCAAGCGATTGAGGATATTTCGACTGGGTTTGCTTCGTGCTTTTATGTCAAGGGCACATACTCCTATAACGCCCCAAGGTGCTGGCCTATTCTCATCTTCTTTTTTCAGATGTAGGCCTCTCTCACTGCTAGGGCTGTGGCTGCTGGCGCCGGTGCTACCACTGAAACGTCTCTTTGCTCGACTCCTGGATCTTTGTGGGGGTTGAGGTCGTGGTTGGGCCTCGCCCCTGGCAACAGAATTTCGTTTTGCTAGCTCTGCAGCTTGAGCTGGTGGTTCTCTCGCTGTAAGTTGGTGCCCATTCGGTGCGTTTGGTCCACCAGAAGTAGTGGTAACAGATATGTTCGAAGTTTCTGGTGGAGATACTCCCAGTCCTTTCACTGACGAGACTGATGCTGAGACTGATGCCGTAGTTGTTCTTGTACTTCCTCCGTTCTCAGAACCAGTTGCAGATGCCGCAGAACTTATTACACCACCTGCTCTGGCTGATGCTAAAGAGTACATTGAGGATACTGACATTCGTTTTCCATCCATCTCTGTAATTGATGCTCGGGGTCGAAGAGTAGGCTCAGGAGTTGGTACCGGCACACTCTTGTTATCGTCTGCCATTGTTAAATTTGTTTTGGGGGTCTGGTCTTCCGCCATTGGTAAATTCGTCTTTAGGGGCTCAGACTCCTCGACAGCAAAATCTTGACGACTAGTGCCTGTCCCTTCTAAGTTTAAGCTTTCTTCCAAAACTGCCAATGCAGCCGGCGATCTTTGGCTGTATGTAGAAGAAGTTCTAGACTTTGATAATGTTCTTGTAGGAGGTGGTGGCATAGAAATACTTGCTCGTTCGGAATTGAGTTCTGCGTGTATCAATGGTTCTGCGTGCCTCCCTTTCCTGCTCAATGACGCAAGAATGCCACTGCCGGACGATAAGCTGAGCGAAGTCCTTCTCACTTTAGGTTTGGGACTCAGGTCCTTTGTTGATTGTACTTCTTGGCTTGAAGAATTGGATTTGTTGAATGTTGAAAATCCGACCGCCTGTTTATCGGAACTAGGATCATTAGTTTCCATCACTGCGCTCTCACCTTCTTGTGCCATGATTGCGGGAAATTGTTATCAGCAGGTCCACGGGTATCTGAGGTGTGCATGTACTGGGTTAGATGTGTAGTTTGAAAACTACTGTCAAACTCTTGAAGGGAAGGACGGGAATTGGAAAATGAAACCAGGACTTGGACATGAGAAAGCAAACAAATCATGGGCTATACTACTGTGGATCTACCAATATTGAATGCTGGCAGTTTAAGTGAATGAATGGTAGGGAGAGAAAGATATATTTTCATTTTTCCAGGTTACACAATCTTATCGTGGCAGATGACGATTAATGCAGCAAGCAAGAGGAAAAAGGAAATTCAAAGAACAAGACGACGAATGAGAAGGTATCGATTAGATAGCATTGACGAAGATGTATGTGTGAGAGGTAGCATTGACAAAGATGTGTGAGACGGGAGTTATTAGATCTCTAGGTGTCAGGAGAGGATAACATTCACTCATATCCATGGATATTGGGGAACTGATGTATGGATGATATGGATGATATGGATGTCATGTTATGTTGTGTTGTGAGTGAAGGAGGGAGTGAATACAGATATAGAAAGGTACCGAGTAGGTAAGATCTTACCTACCGTGGACCTATGGAGCTGGAGTAGTAAGCCAGTGGCTGACAGTAACAATAATTAAAAATACTAGGTAATTATCGCTGTCTTACCTCTCTCTCCAGCTACGATAAGGCTGTTCCAAGGTTTCCAGTGATAGCTGGGGCCCGGCTCTTCCCCACGCCTCACTCATGTCTGTGAGCCTCCAGCTAGTACAGATAGGTACAGGGATTAATTGATTACATGGTATCGTATCGTAGAAGAAAAAAAAAAGTTCACCATCCATACTACGACAGAAATATTGATTTTTTTGCATCATATTGGTTCCCGTCAAGAACACCGGCGCAAACAACAAGCAAGCGCATTTGATATAGGAAATAGTGTTTGAACTTGTTAAGATGCCTTCATCGCTTGCTACTAATGTTCAAGATGGTCCAATTGTAAAAAGACAAAAATTGGACGTTACCGATGCGCCCAAGAAAACTTTGAGAGAATCGAGAATCTTTACTCCATTTCGTGTTGGTCCTCCCCTCTCTCCCATTTGACCATATTGCTGACTTCCATAATAAGACAATTGGTCTAGTATCTTCAACTGCCGTTCCCTTCACTTCGATTCCACTCGGCAAAACCACATTTCAAATCACAACCTCCGTAGGAAGATGTTTACAAACGTACGACCTCAAAAGAGGACTCAACCTAGTCTTCCTCACCAGGCCACAGACACCAGCAGATATAACCGCTACAATAGCATGGAAAGATAAAGTCTTCGCCGCATGGGGAGGTCAGGACGAAGATGGTAACCAGGGTCTCTGCGTATTCAAGAGAGGAAAGAGGATTGAGGAAATACCACTCCCAGCAGATCTAAAGGAGCCAATCAAGCAGATTTTGGTCTTTGGCACCTGGATAGTAGGATGCTGTTCAACCAGGATAGAAGTCTGGAAAACCTCGACATACGAACACTATACGACTTTGCACACTACCGCGGCGCAGAAAGGTGGAAACGAGATTACTGGAGGAATCTGTAATATGCCAACATATCTGAATAAAATATTCGCTGGAAGGAAAGATGGTGGAGTTGAGATATGGAATGTCAGCTCCGGGAAACTGATCTACACCCTGTTACCACCAGGTCCAAACTGTGGAGCTGTAACCGCTCTACAACCCACACCAGCATTATCTCTTCTAGCGATCGCATACTCCGAAGGTCCTCTGATAATTCATAATGTGCGAACAGATAAGACAGTCATCCATCTCAATGGCGGATCTGAGTCCACTATCACTTCAATATCTTTCCGGACAGATGATCTTGGAGCTGGGGAGGATGGTAAAAAGCCCGGTGTAATGGCTACTGCAGGACCCGACAATGGCGATGTGACATTCTGGGATCTTAATGGGGGTGGTAGAGTTATGGGTGTTCTTCGAGGTGCCCATAATCCACCTTCTGAATCTGGCGCGACAGTTAGTGGAGGATTGAGCAAGGCCGAATTCCTCTCTGGGCAGCCTGTCCTAGTCACCAGCGGCTTGGATAACTCTTTGAAATCTTGGATCTTCGATGAATCGCCCTACTCTCCAATACCACGAATTTTGCACTCGCGCAGTGGGCACGCTGCGCCAGTCACGCACCTTCAATTTTTACCTACTGATGCGGATGGTGCGGACGCAGGTGGAAAATGGCTGCTAAGTGCTGGTAAAGATCGAAGCTTGTGGGGATGGAGTCTTCGAAAGGATGGACAAAGTACGGAATTGAGCCAAGGAAATATACGAAAGAAGGCGAAGAAAATGGGTATACTAGCCCAATCTACATTGGCAAATGAGCCTAGCACGACCCTTGAGGATCTTAAAGCACCGGAAATTGTATGTCTGGCATCGTCATTAAATCGAGACGGTGGAATGGGTGCACATCCTGGAACTGGGGCGATTTGGCAAAAGGGCCATCTGCAAAAGAAGGGTACAGATGCGACAGCAAGTGGGGTCACGGGATGGGAAAGCGTGGTCACTGGTCACAAAGATGACAAATTCGCCCGAACATGGTTTTGGGGAAGGAAGAAGGCGGGACGATGGGCATTTGAGACTGGTGATGGTGGAAATGTCCGAAGCGTTGCTATCAGTCCATGTGGCACCTTTGCAGTTGTTGGATCAGAAACTGGTGGACTCGATATGTTTAACCTTCAGTCTGGTCTTCACCGACAACGATACCCCTCAAAACTTACACCCGCACAAGCAAGAAAATTAAAAATTCAGCAATTACAGGCTGCCGAGACTGGCAAGGAGATATCTTCCGAGACGGTAAAGAACTTTCAACCTGGACTTGGTAAACACAGAAAAGCGGTAACGGGCGTGGTTGTTGATTCACTGAACCGCAATATCATCAGTTGCTCTCTCGATGGCAAGATTAAATTCTGGGAATTTGGAACTGGTAACCTTGTCGATGAAATTGATTGGTTCCCAATGGTATCTATCACAGGAATGAGATACCATGCGCCGAACGATCTCATTGCTGTCTCGTGTGATGATTTGTCTATTCGAATTGTTGACATCGAGACCAAAAAGACCATCAGAGAATTATGGGGGTGCCAAGGGGGTATCAATGATATGTGCTTTTCTAATGATGGACGATGGGTCATTGCAGCCTCGAAAGACTGCGTGGTTCGAGTTTGGGATCTTCCGACTGGCCATCTAATTGATGCAATGCGAATGGAAACTCAATGCACTGCGCTCGCCTTTTCTGGAACAGGAGAATTCCTAGCCACGACATGCGCAGGACAAGTTGGAGTCAATCTCTGGAACAACAAAACTCTTTTCACACATGTTCCTACTCGACATATATCCGAGAAAGAAATTGCTTCTATCACGGCACCAACTGTTTCCGGTGAAGGTGGCCATAACGTCATTGATGGCGCATTCCAAGATGAGGATGAGAGTGCTGAGGATTCTGCACCTGCTTTGTCGCTGGATCAACTAAGCAAAGACATGATGACTCTCAGTGTGGTTCCAAAGAGTAGATGGCAGACTCTGATTCATCTAGATCTTATCAAAGCTCGTAACAAGCCCACAGAAGCACCAAAATTGCCAGAAAAGGCACCCTTCTTTCTTCCATCAATCGACTCCGCGGCAGGTCCATCAACTCAAGAAGAAAAATCGACAGATAGCGCCGCCGAAAGATCACGCATCATGAAACTCGACCGCATTGCTGCCGAACGCTCCTTTACAGTGACTCTCCGATCTGGCGGCGAGTCAGGTGATTGTAAGCTTCAAAATCCCCCTTTCCCTCCCTCATTTACCTATCATTATGCTAATATGTCACAGATACACCATTCATCGACCATCTCAAAACTCTCTCTCCATCCGCTGCTGATCTTGAAATCCGCTCCCTCTCACCTACTTCCAACGAATTGATCCACTTCATCCACGCACTTACTTCACGTCTTTCACAAAAGAGAGATTACGAATTAGTACAAGCATGGATGGCTGTATTCTTAAAATTACACAACGAGGAAGTAGCTAGTAGCGAGGAGCTGAGAAATGCAGTCATGGAATGGAAAACGCAACAGGAGAACGAAGGTGCGAGATTGGGAGACTTGGTAGGTTGGTGTGGAGGTGTGGTGGGATTTTTGAGAAGCCCTAGAACTTAGGATGTGCTGTTTGATTTTTTGTATAAGAGCGGTGGTAGATTTGCAGAGTTTAAGATCCTACGTACCTAGCTAATGTCATGGAAAGATGTATATCTGCACGTGTTTGCTTTCTGTTAAGAAGCTTTGGTTCTTGATTTTTTGGTACGAATTAAGAGTTTCACTCTCAAAACTCAAATAAGAAAAGTCCGGAATTTTTACAATCAAATGAGATAACAATATGCAATATCTCAACATCCGCATTGCGTGCTCACTAACAACGAGATCCACCCCCCAACCCAACACAGCATTCCCTCCCCCCCCCCCCCCCCCACTCTATCTCCAAGTATCCTCCACCGACCCCTTCGTCGCGCAACCCGCCGGCACCGTAAACACGCGATTCGGATCACTTTCCCACGTCGGCGTCCCCCCAGTCCCCACATTCACATACTTGTACTGCACCGCCTGACCCGGCGGCAACAAGACGGTTCCCGACCACACGGGATTCGCACTCGTGTAGTTGGCGGCCGAGAGGGCGACGGCGGCGGAAACATCCCAGTTTCCGAGGGCGTCGACCGAGCCGGCGATTTTGATGGTTTGGCCGTAGGTGGTTGTGCGGAGGGCGCTGAAGGTTATGGGGATTAGGGTGGGGGTGGAGGGGCAGGTTGTGCTTGCGGTGGTGGTAGATTTGGTGGATGTGCTGAGGGTGGTGGAGGTAGAGGTAGAGGTAGAGGTAGAAGATATTTTACTCGTGGTAGTTGGGGAGCCGCCGCTACCTCCACCGCTACCAGAACCAACAATGGCGATATCGGCACAGGTCAGATAGATCTGGCCCGTCTGGAAGGAATTCCACTTCAGAGAAATGAGCGTGTGATTCGACGCGTAGTTTGGGATCTTGATTTTCCTAGTCACGGTATATCCGCCCGCGATGGACGTATAGCAGGAGCCGAGCGCGGCGCCATCCACGCCTTGACATCGCGTGCCGCTGTTGAATCCCTTGCAGGTGAACCAGTCGTTGCGATAGCATGCTTGTCCGGGCGTGCAATCGGCGTTGTAGTCGCAGGTGGCGCCGGTCACATCGGTACAGGGGAGGAGACCCGCGTCGAAACAATCTTCCGCGGCTTGTTTTTCGGCGGCTGTGGGGATGTAGCCTGCAGTGATGAGTTTGTTCACGAGGGATTGGTCTTGACAGATGCGCCAGCTGAACATGCCGCCGTGGTCGCCGTTGTGGTCCACGCACCATTGGACGTCGACGGTTTGCCCGGCTGTGTAGGTGGTGACGGGTGTGTTACCCCAGTTTGTGGAGGGGTAATTGTAGTCGACGCTGACGCGAGCGTTGTAGCCGCAGGGACCGCTGCGTCCAACTGGTGCGGTGTTGAGATCGGGCCACGAGGTGACAGGCTCGAGAATGGTGCATTCGGGACATGTGTCGATGCCAACCTTCGATTGTTAATGTGGGAATGGAGATAGGGTGATGGAAGCTTACTGAATGGCCGATGCTGGTTCGACTAGAGGGGATGTTCATATATCCATGTCCATCTACTAAAGACGCCAAGTTGGCTGCTGCCAGCACATATAGAATGCTAATAGATCTTGACATTGTCATATAGGTCATATAGTATATCCTTCAATGTCTTTTCTATACAGGACACTTGGAAGGGAAGAAAGAAGATAAACTTGTTCTTTCAAAAGCCATAGGGTTTTTGGCTCTTCTTTATAGTTCCTAGTGAGATCGGCTCAATACAAGCTACGAATCTACACATATGCAAGACTTTCCAATTCATACTTAGAAAACAGCTACAGTAAGATCCGGAACCTAGGTTAAACTGATGATGTTCAAAAATCAGGAGAATTATATTACGCCAAGCCGGTAATATCTGAACTTTGCAGTATGTGAAAGGCATTATTGAAGTTTAATCATATGTAAGTGATTTACACGCCACTAGGAAATTCCAAGTAAAACTCTAGAGCTATGAATGTAGCTCCCACGATTAGCAGGATGAAAAGCATTAAAGTCTCTCCATTGTCATGAAGACGACGTGAAGCTACCAGACAGGAATGAAGACAACAAATCGTATATTCCCAAGTATCAAACACAGGACAGGCTCAGAGAAAATCTCTCAAGAAACTCTCAACCATTCCACCAGACCTCATCTATCCATTCCCAATATCTTCCTCCCAGACAGACAACAGGCCCAACCGCCAAGACGGCAGAACCTGCACCTACTAGTCCTCAACAGAGCCCAAGTCACACTCCCCTATCCATCTCGCTCCTCAATCACCATCACCATCCCCCCATCCCCAAGCACTCATCCCCAGCCAGCCGCGCAGGTAGCTAATCGGTCCTTCACCCATCCCGTCTCTCCATCCAAGAACACATATCGAAGAAAAACACCCCAGTACACCTACACATGATATCCCCCACCCCGCAAACAGACTAACATTCGGTCCTTCTCAGCCCTCGCACCCCGCATTTCCAGGGAGAGAATTGCCGCATCGGAGAAGATCACAAATAGAGCTCTATCTCCGGATTGCGCTTGAGTTGTGCGAGACCCAACGGATCAAGAGTGAGTCCGCTTCCTACGCTGAGTTTGAAGATACTGTGAGGATGACGGGAAGAATGCGGAGGTGTGGAGAACATGGGAATGTGAAGTCGATGGGTTTGGTATCGATGGTTGTTTGTGGGTGAGAGGGATGTACTGAGATGGGATGGGATGGGGAAATTGTTATTGGTGTGCAGGTTTAACGTGGGGTAGACAGCGATTGAAGATGTGGTTACTTAACACCTGCCTTTTAGGGCGTTGCTGCGAATATGCAGGTACTAAATTAGTTGGAGTGTGATTGACATGGTTGTAGTTGCGGGAATGGCCGTAGGAGAACGTAACAGAACTTCAAAGCAATCAAGTTCTGTAGTAAAGCACTCGAGATTCTGTATGTGGTAGGTTTTAGCGGTAGTGTAAGACAGATTTCACATTTGAACTTCACTTCACATATGCAATTTATAGGGATCATTTTAAGTAAACAAAGTTGTTTATTTTCGGAGAACTAATGTGCGAGATAGATCTAGAAGCAAATATGTATCATAACGATACCATCTGTATCTACTCTATTTATTATACACATTGTTCTCATAAGAACATTCCTCCCCGATTGACGCACAATGTACGCCATCCCTCAACGCAATACAAAAGAAACATGCTTCCCAATGTTCCGAATGGTATTAATTCCTCCACCAAATAGGCAGATAAAATAATCCTCCCCAATCGCAACTTATGGCATATCATTGTTGCTCTAGATGAAATAAGCAGCTGCAAAGGCAGCAGCGAGCAAGCCACCTGAAATGGTGTTGGCCTCCATGGCTCCACCGGTGTGAACAACAGTGCTGCTAGTGCTGCTAGCGGGTCCAGAGCTCGTAGCTGAAGTCTTGATGGTGGTGGAAGCAGCGGTGCTGGTGAGAGTTGTGGATGGAACAACGGAGGTGGAGTTGGCGTATGTGCCAGTCACGACGCTAGGGGAAACGGAAGGGTAACCGGAAGCAGAAGTGCTGGGGATTGGAGAGAGGATCTCCAAAGAGCTGGTTGTTTGAGTGCTGGTAAGAGTGTTGGTGACTGGAACCGAGGTGATGACGACTGGAACGAGGGTATCGGTAGGAGCAGATGAGGAGTAAGCAGTGGTGTCGTAGATAGAAGGAGCGTATGGAGAGGATTTAATGACGGTTGGAACGAGAGTCTCGACGGGAGCAGAGGAAGTGTAAGCAGTCGTCTCGGAAGCCGGAGCAGAGGATGGGAGGACGATGGGGACGAGTGTCTCGACAGGTCCAGTGGCTATAAAAGATATGCTGTCAGTATTTTGATCTTTAAGATTATAACATGAATAGAAAAAGGCCATACTACAAGTGGTTGACTCGGTAGCCCATGCAACACCACGAACAACTTGACCAGCGCCGCTGACAGGGAGAACAAGTGCGACAAAGAAAAGCGCGAACATGGTGACTTTCTGGATGATAGACATAATGATTACTTTTGAGAGATGTGTTAAGTAAGAAGGTTGTTTATTTGTAGTGGTTGATAAACGAAAGTGATGTTGTTAATTTGATTTTTCGTTTGCAGTTCTGAAGTTGTTTTTGGAAGAAAGAAGGAAGACAGATGGGGAACTCTTGAAAGCTTATAAACAAGAAGTTTGTGATGGTGCGGTACAATTTGGCGCTAGGCGAAAGGTGAATGATATTGAGATTATGGCTCATATATTGATTGGTGTATCAAGAAGGTGAATGGGAAATTATGGTAGAATATTGCCAATCTGGTTCACCGTCGTGTTATCAAAAGCCTCAAATTACAGGTTGGTTTGGTTATTGGATTTGCACAGGATTCAGAAGTTAGCCACGTCTTTCCAAAGCTTGTTACATCATATTCCACAGTAGCAAAACAGGGGAATAATATCTGTATGATATAAATTCCTAGTTCCTGCTCTCCTAAGAATTCTCGTGAAGTGAATGAGAAGATAAAAATATCAAACTCTTTGACTTCAGAGGCTCATCTCCATATACCCATTCACTGTTTCTTCTTCCCAAGGTCCCATGAGAAGCGCATGCAAATCATTTTACTTGCAAATCAAGCTTGTATGGCATCTTGCCGTTTGGCCTCGGATGCCACAAGCAGCTTGAAATTTTCAATGATATCAAGACTGGTTCCACTAGAACTCAATTTGATGTTGATGATAATCCACCTCAAACTGTTGGATTTTCAAAGTTCAGCCTCCTTGGGATTCTTGAATAACCTTGGAATGTAACATCCTACAATCTTGTTTGTACACCGGAAGTGAATCTAAATACATATTTTTAATTCCAAATCTCATAGATTTAATTACATACATGAACAATAAATTAGTAGTGACTGACAGATAGAAAATCTCAATCATGCACCTCAAAGCAGAATCTTGTCCAACGGGTATGTAGTCTTCAACTTAAGCACAAATAATCCCAGGAGAAACGCATTTCTAGTACCTAAAAGCGGACAGAACCCAGCCACCTCTCATACCCAATGCCGCTAAAAATCAAAAGAGGGTCATAATCATGCCCTAAGTCGCATAAAAACATCAATCATACACATCATACCCGAAAAGTACAAATACAAACTCACGGACGCTCAGGACTACTGCGACCCTCGAGCATTTCCACCAACTCTGACACTTTGCCTTTGCCTTTGACCCGTCCTTTGCTCCTCCCGCTTTCAGCGCTTTCCGTTTTGGCTAATTTATTGCCATCTTCGATACTCAAGATTTCACTAGGTGTTCGACTTAGAGTTCCGCTTCCACTAGCTCCTATGTTTCTTCCTCTCATACTCCCTCCCTCGCTCAAATCTTCACGAACATCATGATTGACGACGCGCAATCTCTCCTTGGGCACGGTAAACATGACTTGTACCACCCGATCCTCAATCGCTCTTTCAATATCCCATTCTTCATCATCTTCATCGATCCCATTTACAAGCCCTCTAGCCTCACTAGTCCTTGAAATCTGTACACTCGACCGACCGCCATTAACAAATGAACTAGATCTCCCACGCTTAGCACCAATGTTCTCACTATCCTCCCAGTCCCCTCTACCCTGTTTCCTCCTCCATAAAGCCGCACCAGCACTCACAGTTCTTCTTGGCGAGTTATCAACACCGATTGGAGGAGGAATTGGCTCTCGATCTGTAAGACTATTTTCCGCCGTAGTATCACCTTCAGGTCTGAAAGCTTTGCGTAGACTTCCCAACCATCCACGTCTACCAAGGCCTATGTGCTTGTTCTTTGATGGACTGCCTATGTAATCATGTGTCATCCTAGTGGGTGTGTGCGGTGATGATTTGGAAGAGGACTCAGTGGGAGACGGGGGCCCCCTGTCAGAAAACTGCTCTGGACGAGGGAGTAATGTTGCTGCTTCTGCCTGCAGGGTAGGAAAGCTAGATTGCGTATGGGCGGTGGTGTAAGTTGAACCGGTATTTTCGCTACCGGAACTTCCCGGAGGGCAAATCTGGGCATTTTGTGCAACAGGGCTGTCGGGCATCGGACTTAGAGTAGCATTTCCTAAACTAATGGTATTCATTGCGTATGTTAAATAGCCTCGAAGTGAATTTGATCTTGTTCCCAGGGAACTGGATCCTGACCGACTTAAAGTAGCAGCGGTGGGAGCCATACTTTGCTCGCTGAGGTTACTGGCTGTTCGAGCATTGTCTTCAGAAAGTTCCCCCGAAACAGAGGCTGGACCAGTCGCTGTAATCAAGTTTGCCCGTCGAGAAGGAGAAATTCTCCCAACAGTTGAATGCGATCTGGCTTGGGCGTGAAGGAGGGCATCTGCAGCCGCCCAGTCTGCAACCCATGCTTCGATCTCACGTTCTCGTTCTTGCGCCGGGGATTCTGAGACAGGCATGGTGACATTTTGGCTGTTGGATTGTACAGGTACTGAATAATTTTGAGTGACTGGATCTTTAAATGGATCCAACCGTCGCTTCGCACCGAAGTAAGCGTCGCTTTCTTCGAATGGAAGAGCAATACCAATTTCAATAGGGGAAATAATATCAGCGTCCTCGTCTGCTTCGTATATAGGATGTATCGGCCCAGCTGCACCAATATTGGCTGCTCTAGGATTTCCACCTACTGAACCAGGGTCGAAAGTCGAAGCAGGCTGGTAAAGGCCTCGATTGTTTCGTACAGCTTTCCTGGGTATTTGCCGAGGTTGAAGTGTGGGAGATCCAATCTCTCCCGCGCCGTATTCGCCTGCATACAGGCTTTCATATCCACCCACTGCGTTTCCCGAGTTTCCCGAGTCATAATAATGATTTTGGCGATCAGAATAGTTGTGATTTTGATACATTTCCTGTGGGCCTGGGTATGCAGTGGCTGCGTTGTAGCCAAGAGACCTGAGGTCTTTTTCCCTCCTCTCATGCCTCGAATCTCTACGCCTCTTCCTGCAGCGAATCAAACACCAACTAAGTCCTGCAACGATAGCAATGAATGCAGCGACACCCAATCCGAGTCCTACGCCAAGGCCGACTTTTGAGGAACCCGATGACGAAGAACTGCTTCGAGCATTAGCCGCGACATATGCTGGATTGGTGTAGTTCGAAATCCAAGTGGAGCTCGTAGCATTGAAAAACATGGGTTGGACAGTTGTGTCAACAGCTCTCTTCATATTGTTGGCGGCTGTTATATTGAATCCACCCAGTACCATCATAACGTTTCCAGGAAGCATCGTTGCCCCGTGCCCATAAATACCATCTCCAAATGGCTGATCCGCAGGTACCGACCATTTCCATCGACCAGTTCCTCCATAGCCCGTCCCAAGTTCCAATATAGCAAATTGTGGATCGGCAGCTTGATTAACGCTACCAACCCATCCGCCCAAAACAATGACTTTAGATCCATCTTCTGTCAAAATTGCCGTGTGCCCTGAACGACTATCGACACTGGTTACTGAACTTTTTACTGTCAATTCTGTATTGGAAGTCTCTGTCGAGGATGGTGGGTCTATTGTGACGAAACTCCAACTCTCCACGGGAAGACTCCAAATAGCAACTTGGCTCATGTTTATAAATGCGCCTTGTGTATGTCCACCGAGAAGTATAAAATTCTGAGTTTGTGTCATAATCCCCGAAGCATTCGAATACGCAGGAAGTAGAGGCGTAATGGTAAATCCCGCCTCAGCAACAGGTGCTCCTCTATTAGCAGTTAAGTCCAAACTGTACGAATCTGTCGATCCAGGTGATATTCGCATCATATGGTTCGTATAATTCGCGTTCGATTGCCATGTCGATATATTCGCCGAAGAACTGGGACACATGCCACCATAGATATAGATATCCGTATATGTAGCATTTGCATTAACTAATGTAGAGAACTGGAATCCACCCGACAAAAATTGCGCGCCTGCGCGACCAGCAGAGGAGACATCGCTGGCCACAATAGTCGTCTCTTTCGCCCACGTCCCATTCCCGACAGCCTCATTTCCTGGTGTATAAGTCCATAACTCAGTGCTGGCAGATTTTGAACAAGAACCAGTAAGCAATGAAATTTCGCCGTCCGTCCCAATCGTAGGTATAAAAGCAGTATTGTTGTCGAGAAATGAAAGATTAGGTGTGAAGGGTTCTAATGTGAGATTGGAAGCGAACAAGGTTGAAGATATATTAAGAGATAAAAACTCAGGTCGAGTGTCTGATTCGGAGGCGACGAGGAAGATAAACGCAGTGTCGTTCCTTTGGCTTGCGCTCGATGGAAGAAGTATCGTGGTAGGATTGTATGGTAAGGTCTGCGAATTTGCGATAGTTGTGAGACTTATCAATGTCCAAAGGACAGGCGATAAATCGGGTTTCATGCTGGATCTGAATCTGAATCTCAACCTGAATCTCAATTTGAAAATGAATCTGAAAATGAAGGTTGGAAAATAAATATGCTGGCGGAGGCTATTCTACTTGTCGATGACAATCACATTATTGTCGCCAGTAAGAATTGCAAATTGAGAGTGGAGAGCTGTGCAGCTCAGCACTGATTCTCCTCGAGCCAGCCCTCTTGTCAGTCAGGTCTCAATTGAAGTATGCTGCCGTCGTTCAGATGTAAACTTCGTCTGTATTGAACAGTAAGTGATACAAAACATCTTCATGAAAACATTAGTGTGACCCGGTCTCCAGCCCCGTTCTGACGATAAACACGATAAACACGAGTTCCAGACCAGCCATGATCATTATTGACATGAAGGGAAGTTTTCCTATTCGTTGACCTAGTGATGACCGTGATTAGCTCCATCGATGCTCATCCTAGTCGCCTTGGATGCATGTGAGAACAACATTGCGGAAACTAATTCCATCATGAGATACTTCTTAGCTAGTGTCGTAGAGTATATACTTTACACACAGACATCGACTACTTTGGTCCATTGATTTGATTGTCCATCATCTCAATTTGCTTGAAGCCATACCGTTGATTTTGATGCTTGATTGAATGGCTTGAAGGGCTGGGGGAAAGGACAAATGAAAATGAAGGGGCTGTCTGTGCCTCGGTTTTTTCAATTTTACGCCTTATCTAGTGAGGGGCATCGGCATCATACCGTTGGATTGGGCTTGTTATGATGAGCTCCGCGACGCATTATCTTCCTACTATCGTACTCGAGTAGGTAACTTCAACATCTCCCTTCATTGTCTTCAAGATCCTTTATTGTATCGTTGTCCTCTCATACATACCATACGAGGTACCCAGTATATGATTTAATACACATTGGTGGCACATACCATATCTAGCCTACCCATACAACACAGCAAACATGCCAGCCTGCACACTTCATCTGCTTTCTCTCTCCGTCACCGTTGCCGATTTCCTCTCAGCCCTTTCAACGACTTCTCTCACCCCACTCACGATTGGGCGGGTTGTGCGTTGGATCGTTCTTCCGACATCCATATCGATCGACCCACTTATCGCACGTAATATCCATTGGGATATTCTGATGATCTTGCCCAATACAGACATTCTTCCAGCCTCACTACAAAAGCTTATCCTTCATCAATGGCAGGTGACAGCAGGAATACCTTCACGATTACTCCATGATTTTGCGTCGAAGAATAGAAGACTGCTTGATCCACGACCTGAAGACACACCGCCCCTAACAGGAAGCTTAAACAACTATCGCGCAAAAGCTTCGGCTCAGTCCCTCGAGCTTTCTCCTCCATTAATGGAATGGATCAAAACCTATAGAAACCAAGAAGGGCGAGGTGCAGTTTCTATGCTCAATCTCCTAGCATTCAAACCTGGACTTAAAGGAGAATACTTGAAATATGGAGCCGAATTTGCAAAGTCCATTGGTTCGAAACGAGGTGGTATTGCCAAAATAGTGGGAACTGTGATACATGAGGGAGACTCAAAAGAAAGAGGTGAATGGGATGAAGTTGCCGTGGCACATTATCCAAGTATCGAACATTTTGCAGATATGTTGGCTAGTGAAGATTATCAGGAAGTAAATCACAGACATAGGGTGGGAAGTTTGAAGGATACTTTCATTCTTTGCACAACAGAATTGGATATGCCTATATGGGGCAAGAACGAGTCGAAACTTTAGGTGTGGGGAAGTTGAGACACAAGTCCGCCTTTTCAGTCAGCTGAATCTGTCTGAGGGATTGTTCCATTGCTAAAATTCGGACTTTCATTGCTATGTCATAGGTGTACTTTGCACATTTTTTTACATCAGACTGCACAACAATTTTTGATAATGAAGTTTTTGTAACTCCGAAAGTTGGTTGCTAAACAGTTATACACATCAATTCTTTGCCTAGCAATCCTAGCTAACCTACGTATCTGTCGCAGAACAATAATACATGCCATTTCCCCTGCAGATATCCTACATAGCATGCAATAGATTCTAGCCTGCAACGAAGAACTCAAGATTTCAAAACCTTCGATTATTGTAGAAAATATAAGAGGCTGATATTTTCCAAGAGAGCACTCTTGATGCTAACAACATTCATGATATAACGGCAAAGTAATTACTTGTTGGGCTCTCGCCATTGATTCCATGCTGGAAGTCGCTTTGCTTGTGTTTCATCAGATACAGAACTTCCGCTTGAGGCGGAAACATCTGAAGAGAAGCCTCTCTTCTCACCTATGCCAAAACCACTAATCGTATTGCCACTGGATGAAGCTAAAGTCTCGCGTGAAGAAGACTTTTGGGGTCCTATGGTGGCTCGGTATTTAGATATGATTGTAGCAATGTCTTTCTTGGCCTGCTGAATATTGTCGTCGGATGCTTTTGCCATACTAGGTAATGGCGTCTCGTAATGCTCCTCTGACAGGATATCTATTACATCTCCACCCAGCATTTCGATACGTAGCGTTGACTCTTTTGCTGCCAGGGACCATTTCCGTAATTTGTGGGCAAAAACATCGCGAGTCTTTTCCATCACCAAACCATGCGGGGTACGATCTTTAACAATAGAAGTCTTGATGAGCCCATTCTGGACATCTGAGGAAAGTTGATTTTCCAAATGCTGTCTTCGTTGTGCTTTTAAATAGAACACATACTTTTGTCTAGCAGGGTCTAATAAAACTTGATCTAGTAATCTGCAGTCTGGGCAGTCCGAGTTGCATCCTCGAATGTCGCGAGTCCATCTTACGGGCTTGACAGGCTTTTCTTCATGATAACGTATGACATACGAGCTGACAATAGTCTGAAAAAGTTGCTTGAATAATGGTGCATTGAATGCGGTCGGGATAACATCGCGCATAGAATTAGCCAGAGCTTCGAGGAATGGCATGAATGTATCATTAAAAGAAGCCCATTTTACAGACTGAACTTGGTCGCAAAGTCCTCTGAAGAGATACTCGAGCTCGAGGAACATCTCTTTTTGGTAAGCCCGACAAACAACGAGGGCTATGCTCCGATACTTCCGCTGTTGCCAGGTTTTACCTAGTGCGTATCTGACATGGTAGCCTGCCTCGCCTTCTGTTGAGGAAATATCGTCTGGCCAGTCTCTGAGATTCAATAACTCCAATCTACCAACATTGGTTGCTAATATTTCTTTAAACACTAGATCAAGTGGCAGCGATGTGCGTTCGCTTGATGAGAGACTTCTTGAGATATGCGTCAAGATTGAGCACAGCATTTGTTGCTTATTCAAACACGGTTTGATGGTTGGAAGGAAACTGACGTCAATTAGTGGAGGTTCTCGATAAATAATCATAAGGAGCATACATTTCGATGATCTGTTTCTCAGACAATACTCTTGCTACTTGAATCAATTGTGCCACATCAGATACACCCAGAGATGGCGCACATGCCGATAATGCTAATTCATATTGATTGGAGGACCAATCGGTCTCCATTTGATATTGAGATAGACTTTCGATCGCTTTGCACCGACTACCGAGAGCGGGAATCGCAGCAATATATGATTCGGCTCTAATACCACTGTTAGCGAGTCAACATTAGCACTTCTGATTGAAACATACCTAGCCAGCATCCATAGAGGTCCCTTTTTCTCCCTTAATTTATCTAGTAACGGCTGATACTCAGGACCTGAGAAGCAAGTTGGTAACGTGCGTTCAAGAAGAACTTCGTCATCAAGGTCTATTATCGAGCTGATTACCAAGAGATATACCCTATGCGAGAACCCCGATAGGACATTACTCGGCCAACCGCTTTCACTTTTCGCAAGTACTATTTCGCATACTTTTTTCATGTCTTCCCGGTCAGCGGCAGGGGATTCGGAAGTTATTTCCCCCAGATCTGCCATATACTTGAGGACACCTTCGTTTCTGTCACTGTCCGATTTATTCAATTTGCCTAACATGAATTGGAATCGAGAAGCTCGAGGTATGAGGACTACCATCTTTGCACTGTCAGCCGTCTGACTGTCTATAATTATTAGCAAGTGAACTTACAGGAGCACCATAATATTTTGTCATGTATTCATCATCGTAGTTCTCTGTATCGGTGCAGGCACCGTCAAAAGGGTCGTCATCGTTGATGAGGTTTATTTCATCAAAAAATCCACAATCTGCACGTAGCAGTTCACCATCGAGATTCACAAGCTTGGTGAGGTGTAATGATTCCTCTTCAACTTCCACCATGACGTGACTTTCGTCGACTGGTTCATCGTAACCATAATAGTCATCTCCAAACGATTCAGCTGGGCCACTGGCTTCTTTCTGTAATGTTGCAAAGTAGAGCTCAAAATTGCTTCCCGCGCAGACTTCCTTGAGTTGATTGACAACAAGACGATCCTTTCCGCGGAGCTTATGAAGGGAAATATCAGATTGGTCGGTTTCTGAAAGCACGTATCCCAGTATATTTTGTGGGACTAACACGCGGTCTCTTGTCCAGGGTTGCAATATACTTTGTAGATTAGACAATGAAGCTTCTATAGCTGTAGCGGAACCTAAGATATGGTATGTCAGAAGATATTTGGACGCTTGACTTGATTATTTCTCTTGCTTAAGGAGGTATACGATGTTGAAAACATAAAAGAAAATTAGAGGCTTGGAAAAGGACATCAAGTTTTAAGTTTCACTCACTAGTCTCTTCCGGTATGGTATGCTGAAGATCATACCTGAGGATAAGGCGGTGGTCTGAAGATAATGATTTACTCTTAACCGATATATCTGTGAACTTTAGAATGGTTAGTTTGGATTACTAGCAATGCAAGAAGGGTATCACAACCCATGAGAGAAATGAGCAGTCCCATTCGGAACATCCGTTGTTGTGTAATTGGAGTTTCTTCCCATTGTGTTCAAGAATGAACTTTTCGCTTCCTCTAGCAGATGGCAGAATGATGTCTAATATTCCAAAGTTGTGTCTAGATGGCATCACAACCGAGCTACATTTTTTTTAGAGCCCGTTGAGCTTTGGGGGACCTCGGAACTTACTTGGTGATCTCTGCGGTACTTCCAGGTGAGTGATACACGAGAGCACACAGCTCTGCATGAGCACTCTTACTCTCCAATCCCAGCCCAATCTTCACTTTTTCTACTATCGATTGAACCACTGGTGTCCAAGCGGGGTTTCTCGTAGCTATCTTGTTGCCGGGAATGGTATACACATGAGAAGGAGTAAGTGTATCTCCAGAGATCTCGCCAGATTCTGAATCGCTTGCTGCCATTATTCTTTCAAAGTCATGCTCAGTGAGCGGGAATCCAATTGTACCATAGTCGTGAAGAAAAATTCCTGGATTGGGTGCGTTCGGAAGGATACCTTGGTGGGAGAATGTAGTACCAATGCTTATATTATCAAAATGGTCCCGGAGATTTGTTTTCAATTTCACAAATGCATCTTCTTGGGTTGTCACAAAAGGTGCATTTAAGCTGCTGCAGGATCTGTCGACAGTAGGAGGTGAATCGTTCTCCGTGTCAGTTCCCGATGTGGAGGAATCATCACTGACCTCCCAAATTTCAGGATCCCCAGGCATTGTTGATCGAGTTGAACTCTTTTACAGATATCGAGGATGAACAGCAACACCGTTATGACATTCGGGATCTGAAAATTTATCACAATTGTTAGCAAATAATCGAACAAGACCTTGTTTGAGCGACTTGCCTTAAATCAGATGTATCATGAGCGTTGAGCGATTATGACGGTAAAAGTATTTGTTCACAAATTGTATTGACTTTCTTGGAAGACGCGATATCAATGAACATGACTTTGTGCCAGTCACGTATTCACGTGTTTGATGATATCATTCACTGTGCTCGGTAGGCTAACCCAATACGATTAGCGCATCCATCATTTGTCTGCTGAATAAGTTGCTGACAACAACCTTCATCAGCATCAAAAATCAATCCACAGCGACTAGTCCA
The DNA here is from genome assembly GCF_014898535.1 of Botrytis deweyae. Taxonomy (NCBI): domain Eukaryota; kingdom Fungi; phylum Ascomycota; class Leotiomycetes; order Helotiales; family Sclerotiniaceae; genus Botrytis; species Botrytis deweyae. The sequence continues at coordinate 53,879 of NW_024066257.1, forward strand.
ATGTCTATCAGTAAGTTATAAAATCATCAAAAAAATAAATCTAAAATCAATAAGTAATCATTTCCTCATCTTCATGTAAGGTATATCTTTCTTCATCTCTCACATTCCAGCAGACGTGCAGGAAGTCTATATATGAAGCTCTTCATTCTCTTGTCCTCTATTTTCATTGCATCAATTTCAATACTCTTCTACAATAGCAGCACTCCACTATCACAGATCTTTCAATTCTTCACGAACAATAGATCAGCGGCCGAAATACGAACTGACTCACTTACAACTCAATCTTCTATGAGCACTTCATCTGCTATCAAATCAACAATGTCCAAAGCACTTTCACACGCTAAAATTACCCCTCGAAGATCCTCGGCTCGTGGCCATGCTGATCACGGATGGCTCAACTCTTACCACACATTTAGTTTCGCAAACTACTATGACAGCCAATTCCAAAACTTTGGAAGTTTGCGAGTCCTCAACGAAGATCGTGTCGCTGGTGGTACAGGATTCCCTACACACCCTCATCGCGATGCCGAAATCTTCAGCTATATTCTTAGTGGAGAATTGACTCACAGAGATAGTATGATTAAGAAGGGAGCTGAGGGAAAAGAGGGAGACGATTTCTACAGAATGAAGAGGGGGGATGTTCAGTTCACAACTGGTGGAAGTGGTATGTTTATAATTTCCTTGAATGATTAGAGTTTATGCTAACTAGATGCCCCGCAGGCATTGCGCACTCGGAACAAAATGAATCCAAGGAGGAAGTTCACTTCCTTCAGATTTGGGCCCTTCCCTGGGCTAGATCACTCACTCCACGATATCATACAAAAACTTTCTCTGAAGATGCTAAGCGATCAGCGTTCTTACCAATCCTGTCACCATTGAAAGCTGGTCCCGGTGCTTCTGCAGAAGAGGAGAAAGCTGCAGAACCAACACTCCCAGATACCATACCTATACATGCCGATTTTGTCATGGCTACCGGAATAATTGGAGTAGACAAGAGGTTCAAATGGACTGTCGGTGGAGGGGCAACAAAGAGTGCCGAGAACAGAAAAGTCTATATCCACGTTCCCATGACCAAGGGAGGCAACGCAAAAATCAGATTGGACGGTAGAGAAGGAGCTGTTCTTTCAGAGGGTGATGGAGCATTTGTCGAAGCTGTCAAGGCAGGAGATATTCTGAGCGTTGAAAGCATCGGCGAGGCCGAGGCGGAAGTTATTGTATTGGACAGCGATTAGCCGTTTCTCTTGTTGATTTCTAAGTTGTATATATTGATACCAATTTACCATGCATTTTAAGATCTTTCTTCTGAATGCCTAAATTTGCAAATTTCTAGAGATCTCAGCGTTATTACACATATCCCGAAAGAATCACGGTCGAAAAACCAGGACTTGGAAGTAAAGTTACGCAAGACAACCAGTCCAGTGTTGTGTTAAAGTCAAAGTTGATGAATTCAAGTGTCAGTCTTGGATAAATGATCTCATCCCACAAGTGATATTCTCGTCATTTCTGATTATAATCTAGCGGTGACAATTTTCGTTGGTCACACAGTATATGTTAGCACAAGGAGAGTGATGTAGTAAAATCACTTGGACATTGAACATCCAATTCCCTCCAGAAGCGCAGTCCAAGAAATTAGTTAGCTCCATTGCGCAAGCTACGACGCAACTAGAATACATACAAGGTCATGTCACCCAAAGAGAAGCTGTTATAACAGAATAATTCATTTATTACCACATATTGTAGTCGTCAATGAGAGTTTCTGATGAATTCTCAGTTTATAGTAGAAAGCGAAGTACCGATCAAAGTTGATTGAAATGTGTTGCTAGCATTGGAAACGACATTGATAGAATAGTTGATGATTTTAAAGTAGGAAACACAGAATGTTCTATCTCAACTATGGTGTCCCATGCATGGCTTGACTCAAGACAGAAAGTTGATGATGGGAACATAGAAGTGGCGATTAAAAATCCTATCACAAAGAACAGTACTCAAGGGATGAAAGTTGGAAGAATCGTTGTGTAAAGCCAGTGAACTTTCCACAAGTCAAGCAATGTAACCGAAATCACGAATCACGCAAAGTCATCTCATAGATTCACAGGTATCAGATTGATTCAACAATAACTGCTTTTCAATTAAGATTAAAAATCACAAAAATGCCTCATCTGCCCATCTCCAATATAATGCAAACACAATCTCAGAGACGTGTTGCTGTCGAATTGAAATAACCCCCAAACCAAACATGCAAGCCGCGATGAATAAAAAATAAAATTAAAGCCCAACAGTCCCGCGAACAAACGAAGAGACCGATCAAGTATACTAATACTCAATCTACAAGACGTTGGCAATGGCGAAGACGGCAGCAAGGAATCCCCATGCGGAGATAGCAATGCTGGATCCAGCACCGGTGAATTGCTCAACACCGGAAGCGTCTCCGGTGGAGACTTCTGGGACGAACGACTCATCAGTGGCACCGACAGTGCCGGAGGCATCGCTGGCGGCGACTGGAGTACCGGAGGCGGCGGGGTCAGCAGCGACCGCAGCGGCCTTGCTTCCGAACCATGATCCCCATCCATTGCTGTTGCTGCCGAAGTTGAGTCCCAAGTTCTTGTTCTGTTTAAATTAGTAACTGTTCATAACGAGAGATTACGGATATGAAATCTCAGTGAAATGAGTGCACTTACGATGTTTTCATTAGCGTTGCCATTGATGTTAACATTCTCGTTCTTGTTGATGTTGGCCTATTGCGAATGATGTGTCAGTATATGATTGTTGAAGATGGAGATCTGTCATTTGCTCACATTCAAGTTCTGGTTCTCATTGGCATTGAGGTTGGCGTTTCCATTGAGGTTACCGTTGGCCTGTAATATGGTTAGTCAGTTCTTGTTAAGCTCTTTACAGCCAATTGCAGAAAGTTGAGTATTAATTCAGAAGGGGATTATTGGGGCATGAAATTGGATGTGCTTACGTTGCCGTTTCCGTTTCCGTTGCCATTTCCGTTTCCAGGCTTTCCTCCATCAGGCTTTCCTCCATCAGGCTTTCCGCCATCAGGCTTTCCTCCTGATGGGCTAGTTGCACCACCTTCCTCTGCGGGAGCACCTGGAGAAACAGGATCGGTCGCCTCAGCATCCCCCTTTGGCTTTGGCTTTGGCTTGTGTGGAGATTGACCTGGTGGGCATACACAGTTTCCATCGATGTCTTGATAGTTGGCACCAATTGCGGGGCCAGCATAGGAGACAGCTCCCCATGGGCCTGCAGCAGAGCCAGCACCCCCAGCAGCGTTGATGCCGACTTGAGTGGCATCAGCAGATGCTGATGCAGCGGCTTCTTCTGGCTTGGTTGGCTTTGGCTTTGGCTTCCATCCTCCGGCGGCGTTCTGTGCCTCAGGACCTTCCTCTTCGTCGTCGTCTCCACCACGTTGTCGCTTCCATGGTTTCTTAGGAGGAGTGGTGTCTACGATATGGGTGAATGATGTACCACTGTCCGAGTTGGCACCTTGCTCCTCTGAAAATCATGATATTAGTTGTGATATAATGCAGAACAAGAAGGGGTCTCTTACGATTGGTAGCAGCAGTCAAAGATGGCGCGTTAGTGCCATCATCTGGGTAACATTGGCAAACTGCTTGCTGATTTGCTCCAGAGTTTGATGATCCGTAGGCCTCGGCAATTGTAGTCTCCTTTGATGGTAGTGGTTTCCATCCTGCTGTTATTAGTACGTCGTATCATAAATGCCTCGCAATTTAACACTCACCACCTTGAGGACTGTTGTTTCCCTGAGGACCATTGTTTCCTTGAGGACCATTGTTTCCTTGAGGTCCATTGTTTCCTTGAGGACCGTTGTTTCCTTGAGGACCGTTGTTTCCAACATCAGTGCCCCCAGGTCCACGAATTGGTCCTCCTTGAGCAGCAGCGAGATGGGCCGTAGCCAAAAGAATTGAAAGAATTGTTTGGGTCTTCATGATGAAAAACTTTAATTTCAAGTAAGTGAATGTGGTACGTCTTGAAGACTATTTATTGTTTGGAAGAAAGAGTGTATACAAGTTGGTTCCTGATGTACGAGAAGAAGGAAAGATGGAATTGCATCGTGATTATATATTAAAATCATCAGTGTTGTGATTCAGATTCAAGCACCATTGTCGAGGATCAACGCTGTTAGGAATGAATCTCCGCCATGGGCGGAATATCAAACATGGGAATGTAAAATCAAAACAGTCTACAAAGTCTCGTGCTTGATGGCGAATTAACACAAGATAAAGATTCTATTGGGCCTTGTACCGAGATTTCGGGATATTCCTTCACTGGAGTGTTGATTCCGTTAGTGGTAGCATAACTGCCAAGATGCTGCTAGGAGGAGAATGTGTGTTTTGGTTGAGGAATGCACTTGAACTCGCTAAAGACCAATCAAGATAGCCGTGAAATCAAAACATAATCCATCCACATATCACAGTTTGTCAAAGAAGCACGCATCGTGAGAAATATTTACGACGCCACACAGTTGAGGTATGAACTACCCCTTCAGCACGAGTTTCAATCCGGTAATGATAACATATTTAGTGAATATGGGAAATTCCCAGATACAATTCCTCGAACCATAATCAACCTCTGATATTGGAGCCCTTCTAGAACTGTCCAGGGGCGGGTATGGCGTGCTGAATATGGCATTTTGTCAGAATTGTATTGAAAGTGCATCTAAGCACTCCAGCTTCCAAGGTTGCTAGTTACTTTGCAGTGTGGCTATCAACGTCCGTATTCCAGGTGAAAATTCACTTCAAAACCAATCCCGTATAGAGAGAACCGTTACCATGAATTTTATCCTCCAGTCCAATCCCTCCAGAGTGTAATTGAGGTGTTGAGAGAAAAATGTCTAGACTGGTATAGCCAGTTTTACCCAGAGTCTTAAAAATATCTTCTTAGTAGTGATGCAAATTAGCAATGAATCTGGCGCGGACACTTGCCGGCTGTAAAGAAGAGGTCCAAACGTTAGAAGATGACTATCAGTACAATATAATAGATTCACTGCCAAACCCCTCCTTCAGCAGTTTTGATCTGCCAGAAACCTTCAAGATGTTGATGACCTGTAACTTACGGCCTTCGTATCCTCGAGCCACCATCAATAGCATCAAATTGATCTGAACTTTGAACCATAGCACGAAATCCGTCAAAATGAATTTTCAGTCCATACACAATTTTGAGTTCGTTCGCACAGAGCCAACGACTTCTCGAATCCTCTTTGAGATTCTCCTACCTGATTGCGACAATGCCATCTTAAAAATTACCGCCGAGGGAGTCTCAAATTTCATCTTCTACGCATATATCCTCTCCTCCATTTATTTCCTCCACATTTTCCAACGACTTATCATCCACCATCACAGAGCCTTCTCCTATCAATCTCTCCCAGTAATCGCGATTCAATTATCGAGTACAAACAATGTCGCAATCTACCTACATTGTGTTTGGGACAATCTTTTTCGATACCTTTTCAACACTCTTCTCGGCCTACCGTATGGATCTTCGTTCTTTTACCCCACTCCTCAATACTTAATAGAGGTCTTCCTACGCATTTCTATCTATCACCCGACATCTGAAGGCCTTAACTTCTGGACAAAACAACTTCTCGTTCTCGCCATTGAAATGGCTGTGCTGAGCATTTCTAACTGCATCGTTCCGTGGTATGAAGCACAGCAAGAGCGATGGCGCATGTCGACGGATCCCTTAGCAGACAAAGAGTTTCAAATTCAGGCCAATGCAAGTGAATTTGTTAAAAGGGCATGTCAAAATGGAGATCTAAATCATCAGTTATCTCACATATCTGAACCTCTGGAGTTGCAACTTGAAGATAATCAGGGAGTTCAAGGCAAAGATGACGAATACCAAGCTCTTTGTTCGGATATCAGCGATGCTGTTGAAGACCTTGAAAATATTATCTCGCAAACTGGAGACTCTGGTGTCAGCAACGCTCATGACCTTGATACTTTATGGGGCTTGATAGAGAGGAGTAAATGGGCCGTTGAAAGTGAAGACGGTGTCAAGGAAATACACGGTGATGAAATCGACGAAGAAGAATGGAGCATCCTTGGGGAGAGTGTTGTTCTGGTACATCGAAACGAGGGAAACATGAGCAGTTGATAATGATATTTGAAGCAAAGGGGGATCACATCAGCCATAAACAATACTTGTGGACTTAACTTCAAAAAGGACCAAAAGTATCATGAGAAATAGCGCGCACAAAGGTGTTGTCAAATAAAAGGATGAACTGTCATGCAACTACGACTTGATGCTACCACTTGACCGCTCTCATTGTGACCATACTCCGAATTGAATGACGTACCTTGTGTTTGAGTAAAACTATTTGGTTCCCACAGATAATCAGAGTTCTAAACTTGATGATCAGACATAAAGTGATATTATCAAAAGTAGCAAGAATTAGTGAATGTTTCAGGGTTTAAAATCAAAGGAGGTTAACAATCGGCAAGAGATAAACTCACTAGAACAGTATGAAAGAGAAGGTAGAACGACTGCCTGATGAAGCAGAAACATAATAATCTTGGAACATAAGAAAGATATACAAGTATTAAATAGTATCGATGAATTTTCTTGCTAACTCCAAACCTGCGTAGCTACTAGATATCATTCTGCTTTACAAAAGAAGATATATTTCAAGTTATCCCGTCGGACAGATATGAAGTTCCTTCTCATGATAAGATCAGTATTCTAAACATCTACCTTCACCACCAACAACGACAAAATACTCTCAGGAATTGGCCACGAAAAGGCGCTTGCGACAAGATCAATGACCATGCTAAGAACGGAGAAGAGATAGCAGGACTCCTAATGCAGGACAGGGAAGCGAGCTACGTTTCTAGCACTTTGCTGAAAACCATTCCAATTTAAAACTAAGGCTGTGATAGTTGATGTAGGATATTTTGGGGAGTTGTAAATGAAAGGTAAAAAATCTAATAGAACTCAACTACTCAGACCTAAGTGACAGCTGTGTTTAGGTGTCCTGGTCCGATTACAGATGCAGAAATAGAGATTACAATGGATGTCTCAATGTTGGACAGTATGCTCATTGATGATTGATGAGTTGACCCCTCTTTCCATCTTACTGGTATTACAATCGGAGCTTTATCGTCTATAAGGGGCAATAGAGCAAGATGCAATGCTGCAGCTATGTCAACTCAAGACGATGCAATGCTGTAACATAATTCAGTTGCTCCGATCAATGCTAGGGATTCAAGATATCCAAAGGCTATGCTCAAGGTTCATAACAGCCATGAATGGTTTCTTGGTTGAAAAATTTGTCTTACTAGTCCACCATTCTGAAATTGGTTTCTCTTTCAAGATGGCAATGAAGAAGGACGGCGTTGCAGCTTCTTCATTGGATTCAGTGCTTGAAACCAACGACAATCGACAATTTTAGATTAATTGAGCCTTCTCATTACACTTTGAGCCTGTTCTCAATTTCAAAGGCCCCCCAAGAAAGCTTTTAACGCAAACAAGTAACTTTGGACTGCACAGCTTCTTCTGGCCTTCCTGGGGTGTAGATTGGAAAGAAAGACAGACTCATGACCTTGCCGTTGCTGAGACAAAGATGTGGCCGATTAGTATCGAGAGTCAGTATGTAAAAGATATTGAGTATATGAAGAAGGAAGCTATAGAGCTGCAAGATTGCATTCATAACGACTGGAAAGTAATCTGTAGAGGCAAGTACATCTCAAGTTCCTGCTGAATGCATTGAGAGTGCTCTGAAAAAGGGAAATTGGTGAAAACAAGTGAATACTACACTATGTATTGGATCTCATCTCGAGTGATCCTCATTGTTTCTGCTTAGAAATGATTGGGAGCATAAGCAAACATTTACCATCACCCAGAAAACATATTTTCAATGTATTATCTGAGTGAGATCTTCTTATAGTCGGAAAAATTCATAAAATTGATGCTGTATTCTAGCTGTTCATCCAACCGTAGCACCCTAATTGCTACCATACCCCACGGCTTTGTTCCGCGCTAAAAGCCCGGTCCAGCCCACCGAACCCCAAAGTCTGAACCTCCAAATCAATATCACAACCATTTCAACCACTCTTGCGACAACAACCCAAAATCGCAATAATGGCACTTCAGCAAGAAGATATCAAAGCTCTCGAGCAAACTCGTCAGCGTCTCTTAAATTTGACTGCTAATATCGCATCTCTGAAAGCTGATTTCCAGAGGGGCGCACCTCTACCTGAATAGTTCGTACCTTTCTCATACTTGTCGCATTCTGGATTGCGCATTCATTTTTACTAATTGGTTGACAATAGCTCCTCAATAATGACATCTTCATCCATTCTAAGTACAAATATCCAATCTGTCACCGATCATCTCGCCGCCAATAATGAACTTCTCTCTCGAATCGTCGCATTCCCCTCTACCAATTTCCCCGGTCGCACACAAGAAGGACTTCTCCTGCAACTACTGCGCAAAAAGCTAGAACCACAAGTAGAGACTTGGGTTGATGAGGGTCGTAATTTACAGATAGATGGTGCGGAAGGCGGGGAAGATATTGAAGAAACCTGGAAATGGGCGGCAGATTGGATTGGGCCAAGGATAAGAGAATATGCAGCAAATGAGGCTACAGATGAGTATACGTGGGAGGAGAGGGCGAGTGGTGATGTTGACAATGTCAACACAGGACTTAAGGATGAGGAAGATACTGACGATGAAGATGAAGATGAGGAGGAGGAAGAGGATGATGATGAGGTTATGGGAGGAATGGGTAAACGTGCCGAAAAGAAAAAGGCAAAGGCACCAGAGAAGGGAGTTACGAGGAAAGACGGAAGAGTGAGGACCAAAGAAGAGATACTAAGATTTGCTACCAGTGGGGTTATCTGAAGCTAATCCCCCACGTGGGAAAAACAAATCATGCTGTATTGGCGTAATCGCCGAACATAGAGAGGTTCGAGCTTGCACCCTTGGTGGTACGACATCACCGTTCATACGAGAGCAGAGTTTCATGTTCCAATGGACGGGCCTTACCAGGATGCTTCTGAACCCTCAGCTGGTTGGTGTAGTCACCAGCACCATCATTCGATGTTAGGAGATCGAACTCCATATTCGTTAGCTGAGGGTGGTGCTAAATCACGAGGGCCGCATTTCTCCCTCAAGCTGCCGCAGAAGCAAGTGCAGACATACTTTTACAAGCTACTTGTATGAATGATACTCTTTATAGAGTTTAATATCAATCAATATACAATATAACCCTCAAAGTGGTTCTAATTTTCAAGAATCAATGCGTATAGATTTGTGACTGTTTGCAGCAAGAGAAATGGTGATCTAAGCAGATGATTACATAGTGCTTGGGTATATATCACTTCTAGCCATGAAATACTTACAATCTACTTTCATTTCGAAATTCATCGCCAAGGATCCACAACTTCCGAATCCTTCCACCGTCTTTACCTCTCTTGACCCCCTTCTTCATTGATTCCTTTTCATCTTCAAAATTGCATTTTTGGGTCTTGTCTTTCTGTTATGTGAAAACGTACCACCCATCACCTCTTTCTTGCTTCCCTCTCACTATCTTTCCTAATAATATTTTGTAAACCTCATAGATATGAACAGCGAGACTTTAGCTAAATGGAGGTTTGAAATGCTTGTGAAAAGCATGAATGATGAAAAGTGATGAAAGGCAATGGAGCGGTTTTTGCAGTCAGTGTGAGGCAGGAATTTTGGATTGGAGAAAAGGAATGATGAAGAGTAATAGGGGAGAGAACGAAAGAATGAGGGTTGGAGCCAATGAAATTCCTTGGGATAGATTACTTTTCGAAAATGGAGACGATTGAAGGGATACAGAAGTTTCAAAGAATGGAATAGGTCGGAGTGAGGAAGGAAAGGTCCGGATCTGTCTTGATCTCGCCAATAAGTCGATTAGCTATGTGGAATAGGGATTTTCCGTGTAATGATTTGGCAATAATAATCTTAACAAGGAGAGGAACTAACGGGAGGTATATATAGCATTAGCTTTGACAAATTCACAAATCGTGCAAAAGTAAGATAGCAATATAGGACAATTAGATTAGATTCTTCCATCTACTCATCCGCACAATAGATCATAAAGACTTCAACTGCAACATGCAGGAGTCGAAAACAGTAAAATGTTGAAAAATCAAATGATTCCAGACACGCATCTAACCACGTCTACGTGTGCTAGGACTCTTGGCTGTGCTCTTTTGAGATTGAGTGGTAGTTGCAGCAGGGGAGGCTGCAACAGGAACCTTTTGCTTTCCATTTGAGGACTTCTTGCTCTTGCTCTTCTTGCTCTTGGTCTTGCTAGGTGAGTTCCAGTAGTATACCATTTGGAGAGCTAGAATTGCGTTGAGTGCAAAACCGGCGATGAATCCGTAGAGGATAAGCTTATCGTCTACTTCCTGGAGGGTAGTAAAGATTCTGGAGAGGGAGCCAGCGAGATAATTGAAGACCTGGAGATTGGAAATTAGTATTATGTTATTTGTATGTATAAAAATAGACAAATAAAAACTTACAGCGAAAGCGCTCAACTGTCCTGTTCCTCCCTCTTGCCAAACGGTCAAGATCTGTGGCAATTTACTTGCTACTCCCAAAACTCCAGCTCCAGCTTGTAGGTATGCCAATTGTTGCATATCTAACATGTTTCCGCTGAACAGCGTAACGGCACTTACGGCCAATCCTGCCACGAAAAGAGCGGCGGTGCTAGCTCTTCCGCTGTAGTTCAAAACCAAGACCGCAATCACTACATTCTGCACCATGATAAGAGCGGTCTCCCCATATGTGCTGAAGGGGAATTCTGATCGATAGTTGTATGCGAGGGAAATGAGGTAGGCGGATGTTTCGAGGAGGTAGGAGAGGAAGGATATTCCGTCGGAAGATTTGGAGGAGATAAGTTTGAGAAGTTGAGGAATCTTGACAATCGAAGAGGCTGCTATGATTCCTACTCCAAGACCCTTAGAGATACCCAGTTTGAGACATTCTGTGTGGGTTGGATCGATATCGAGGAGGAGTGTTTTGTAACATTTCTCGCCGATGAGAGATACTCCCAAATCTTTGATAGGCGCAGGGAGGTTATGGGTTATGGGTTGGAGGGCGGTACGAAATTGATCCATGGTGAGGGTGTTTCGCTTTGCTTTACAAAAATGGAAGAGTGCAGTGCAATAACAACTTTCGAATGTTTTTTTGTGAGGTTTTGATCAATAATTTTTTTATGTTGAGACACGACGAGGCTGTCAAGTGGAAATTTAGTGGGAACAGTACTGAGCTGACAACGCTAAAATTGAGGATGCAAAAGACCACCTTTCACAAATCCTTCAATTCAATCTTACAAATTCAATAGTAATTTATAACATAACATAACACAATCAGATGAGAATTATTGGGTAGGAAAATGCATTCATGTAGGTACTGCCCAATAGAGAAAAGAGGGATGACAAATTGAAGTCTTCTTACAAAAGCGTTTGTTGTCAAATTCGTCGGACATTCAAGTTGAAAATGCAATATACCTGGAATCATCGGGATAGCCAGATCTCGTAGCATATCAACCTACAGAAATATCTTTTGCTTTTAGGGTCAAACCTATCAGGTAGTTATCTCAGCCTCACTACTTTCAAGACCAAGTGGACTTTACATCTCTCATTGCCCTGAAATGGTGTTGACTAAAGAAAGAGGAGCACAAGTCGTAGAATCACATTCCATGTTTTCTGACTTAGCCCTAATGCAATCGATTCCTTCTTCCTCTGCTTTTAGTGGCACTTCTCTGAATATTACTTTCCACAACATCCATGACTCTGTTTCAGGACTGGCTCTCTTCATCTCACCCAGTCCCTCGCCTGAATGCTCAATTACGGCACTGAGAGTTGCCCAAGAGGCACCCGTACTGTGGGGTTGAACGCTCTCAGTGCGCTACATCCTCTTAGTAGATTACTTACACCTGAAAGCCCTCCCATGGTCCTCTTGATTCGAGCTGGCGGCTGGCTACAATTTCTGTGCTCTCAGAGGCAGGAACGATTCCATGTTTCAAGACGAACTTCGTCGAACACCTTCTTGATGCGTGATTGATGTCTTTACACGGCCCACTTTCTATAAAGAAGCTAAGTTCTTGGGTATCTTACATATTGGTGATTGCTCAACGAGACTTCTCACCCAGTTATTGAACCGTCGTCCAAGTTCTTGTGTTTGTTGCCAGCAAGGGAGTGAAGAGTGAGAAGCAACGACTTTGTGCATGGGATAAAGTCTGCCGTGTTCCATGCGACGGAAGGGTGCTCATTTATTCCTTGATTGACAGAAGTCAAACACATGTCGATGATGATTTCAAAGACATGCTGTCAAAGATTTCATCTCGTCCGGGACGTGTTGCGTGCAGATTAGGCGAATAATGAAAGAGGGAAAGACTTTTCTAATTCATCATGCCCAAATTTATGCCATTTTCATCGACGAATATACATATATATACCTGGTTTCCTCCCACGCACAAACAACATGCCTTTAGAAATTCATACCACCAACCAAAGCACCATATCTACCAACTCCCTAGAAATAACGCAGACCCTAAACCCTTTTCCCTAATTTCCATCCTGCCATTCCCATTCTCGCTACCCCAATCACCACACCCCCACCCACCATAGACACCGCACTAAAAATCTGCAGTCCTAAATACCCATCTCCACTCCCTCCTCCATTCAATATCGCTCCGCTAATTGGCAATCCCGTGAGACAACTAATCGCAATGACACTCTGAAACGTGCCGAATCTTTGACCCAACGTTTGAAGCGTACCAGATTTCGCACAACAAGGCATCATTAGAGAGATGAAAGCACCAGATAGAAATCCATAAACTACAGCGAAGAAAATCAGGCCGACGTGAGAAGAATGGTATGTGAAAGGAATCCAGAGAGTGATAATTGAGAAGCCTGTTAGTATACAGACGATGGTCATTGTGTTGAAGTATCCGATCGTGTCGGCGAGGTGGCCAGGGAGAATACGGCCTGGTATGGAACCGGCGCTGAGAGGTCAGAATATCAGACATTAAGAAGATAGTGGAGTCTTACTTGATCAAGGAGATTAGATAAATGGAGAGAGAATTGGAGAAGCCGTGATTAAGAGCCATACTTGAGAGGTAATCGAATGGTGCCCAGAGTCCCCACCTGTTATACGAGTCAGTTATGGAAGAATCAACAATAACCAGAGGGACAAAGCACATACATGACGAGAAAAGCACCAGCGGTGTATAACGCAAACTTCGGATCCTTGAAGAGGATGAAATCTACCCATTTTGCTTCTTTATTCCATGTTTTCTGAGGCATGCGCGCCCTGACAAGAAAGCACGCACAAACTTGAAGGATGCCAATAAGAAGCGCAACATAACGGACAGTACCATAAAAGCCGACTTCATCAATGAGTTTATTGACGAAGATTGGAAATACCACTCCGCCTATCCTCAAAGTCAGCTAGAAAGAATCGCAAACGTAGGAATCAAATTCGTACCCAAACTACTTCCAGCAGTAACAATTCCGAGAGCCAATCCCCTCCTCTTTTCAAACCATTGTCCTGCACACACAAATGCAGCTACAAAGATACCGCAGGCCCCAAAACCGAACCCAATCCCTTGAGCAAGAATAATTTGATAATACTTATGACACAGTGAAGTCATACACAAGGAAAAGACGCAAAGAACGCTGCACGGTATCAAGACTGGAGTAGGACCATAAGTATCCAAGAGACGGCCAAACAACGGAGCTGGAAGCCACATGAGACATAATTGTAGAGCGAAGATCCAAGAAATGGTAGAGGGGGTATATTGACTGAGTTCTTGAAGTTGGTAGTACGTCTGGAACACTCCAATTCTGTATGCTTGCTATGAGCGGTATACTCAGGAACATATGTATGGGATGTGAATAGGACATACGCATTGAGGAAACCAAAGGTGGAAAACATGCACATTGAGCAACCGATAACGCATAACCAGCCTGTAAGACCTCCTTCAGGAGGAATGATGGGAGTGATGGGCTCACTTGGATGTCGATTGGAACCAACACTTACTTCCGTACCATCGAGCTTCTCGATGTCGTGATCTTGCAAAGCCATTATAAATCATGTAGACCTGGAGATGAAGTGGGCTCGTGAATCGTGTCATAATTTTTTAAGTAACTTCTGGACATTTTAGATGTTACAGTTATCCTAGTATATCTACATTCTCGCTTGAAGTATCATTGGGTGGGTGGATGGAGTGGATATTGCGGAAGACTTTGATTATTCTTAAAGAAGGCAGTGGAGATGGGCAAAAATATCTGACGAAGAATCATTAACGTGGTTTATCATCGAGTGGGCCATATCATCGAGTGGGCCACTTTTCCCTCAATTCACACCTTCAAATCTATATTATTCAACAATCATTAAATCAATTGATTGAAACTATTAAGATTCTAATAATCTAGAATCTATTATATCATTTTGACAAGTTCTTGTATTATATCCAGTCTTTCTATATTTACTATAGTATCGACTAGAAGATACTTCCCTATTAGAATTCCTCTCTTTTTGATACTCATCGTGTTGAATCTGAATATCAACTTTTTGTTGAGATAATATATCAAGAGCCTTTTGTTCAGTAAGTATTCTCCCTTGATGTAATTGAGTTTTTTTTGTGTGTTGATGTTTGCTTAATATCTCATTTGCTGCTCAAAGTGTACGAATCTCTGTATTTAAAAGTGTATTTTTATAAACTAATCTTTTTGTACCTTTAGTTAGAACTAGTACAGTTTCGAATATAGGTATAGGGGAGCTTGATTGATGATGAGTTATTCGAGATTTAACTAATGTTGATTGAGAAAGAGCTTCAGTTGGATTGTAAGGGGTTTAAGAGATTCATTAATTTAAATCGAAAGAAAAGGGAGTAGGTGTACGAATTCGAATATCTAATTTCGAAAGTATAGCTTCAGGATTAAATAGGATTAAACCTATTCCTCAAAACCCTGATTTTATATTCTGAGAGGTAATTGATTTTTTATATATAGTTTTAAAAGCTATAAAGAATTTAATTTTCGAAATATGATTGATATGTGTTTTGATAAATTTATTAATTTGATTACTATATGAATATTTCAGATTGTTAAAATAGTTTATATCAAGTGGTTGAGTTAAATGATTTGAATATAATAATAGATTTAAGTATATGATATTGTTTTCTTTGTAATATGCTTGAAAAGCTTTTGATTTATAGTTTTTATGTCTGTCTAGTATTAATATTCGATATTTGCTCTTTCTTCGGTTCTTAGTATGCTTATTGATGTTAGAGTAGATAATAGTAATAAATCAACTAGGTATAATGTAGTATAAAGACTTTTCATTAATCCTTCTAAACTATAAAAATTCTACAATTTATAATTGTGTGTAGATTAGCATCAGCCTGAAATAGCCTTGCAGGGGTTATTCATATACCCTTGCTAGTTTTTACACAGATTGATTGTAATAGAGTTCTTTATATTACACATTATATCCCGAGATATATATATTTATCTCTCAAACTCAATTTATGTAACACAAGAAAATAGGATGCCGAATAATTGTATTTATACCATATACCAAAAGAAAGTAAGAATATTATAAAGTTACAAACAATTAATAAATAATATTCCAATATATTCATTACTCTCACTAGCAGATCACCAAAGGCTCTATAAATTCCCTTCAATTTTCTGAATTTGTTTTCTTTTTTAATAAATTATTTTTTATTATCTTTTTATTAATCTTTATCTTATTATAATTGTTCTTCAATTTATTGGCCTTTAGATAATTATGGCTTGATTTGTAATAAATCCTATTGATTTGATTATTCCTATATGTCTTTGTTGTTCTAAATATATTATATCTTTTACCCTTAAAGATTTCTGTTATTACAACAAGGGTTTTTATACTAAGTATAACTATTATTATACCTAGAAAAAGATCTATTAGTTAATGCTTTTTTGATATATTCCCAATATTAATTTACTATATCAAATCTAAGCTTTTTGACAGATTACTTTTACTAATAATTAAAAGGAAGAAAATGCTAAGATTGTGATAATATATTAAAATAAGTGTTATATTAGAAGTATAAAGGCTTTTTTATAAAAGGAGAATAAATAAAATAATACTAAAAAGCCAAAATTATTCGAGATATTATTTCTATTTACCATAAAGAAATTGGATTAAATAAATAATTTTATAAAGTGTCTTGTGGACTCTTATTAAGTTATTATCAGTTATTTTTTATTTCCCTATAATAATATTCAATTAATTTTTTTAGATTCTAGAATAATTTACCTACACTAAATATTATTATTTCAAACTTTATTATAAGACTAATAGTTATAATAAATTCAAATAATAAGGGTGACTTTATAATTCCAATTATTCATTTTTATACTGTTAATACCCCCACTCTGTTCCCTACTTCCTCAGGAGGTAAAGCTCCAGATACCGTAAATATACTAATTAATTCGAAGAACCACATCTCCCCTCATACCAACATTCAATTGTTATTTTACTCCTATTCTTGTATTTATTCTTTTATACCCAAGAAGAATTATTTTAAATATCCTAATAAATCCCTTTTTGATTTTAGTGGTAATAAAAAGAATAATTCTTTTTTTTATCAGATTACTGGTATTCTTTAATATTCTAATATTCCCTATATTTCTAAAGATAATATTAATATTACTATTCCTTAGGCAAAAAAGTGTACTACTAGAGATTCAATAGTTTCTGCCTATTAATCTATTATCAGAAACTTAGTTATTTAAGTTATTCTTTTTTTTTATAAAGCTTCCTATATAATTTTGAAATAAAAAATAGTATTAATTATTACTAATTCCCTTTCTAATTCTTAATATCGGGATACTAATATTCCACTAAAAGCTAAGACTTTTTATATAAATTATTCTATTTATACTAAAAAGTTTAATGTTATTGTAAGTTCTCCTAAAAGTATTCGATTTTGTAAATATTTATAGATTGTTAATAATTCGTTAATAAAGGTTTGAAAGTTTAGTAAGGTTTTTATAAAAATAAAGAAAAAGGAAAGTATGAATAAAAATAAAATGGATATATTTTTGGTAGATAAGGGTAAGCAAAGCAATAGTGATGTAGGTAATACTATCTTTAGGATTCTCCTTTTTATACCAAATCTTCTTAATGTGTAGAGTAAAAGAATTAATTCTTATTATAAAACTTTTTCAACACATTAATATAGCAATATCTTTATAACGACATTCTTGTATTAATTAAAAGCATATTCTTACTAGAAATAAGGTTTTATAAAAAAAATAGCAATAATCTCATTAGCCAAATATTGATAAAGATTCAGATAATATCAATTTTAATATTTATGAATTAAAGTTTAAAGTATTTTAAAAATATTAGAATAAATTGGTATATTTAATAATAATATGTAGTATACTAATAAGTAAAGGGTTACATTCTTATTCTTATTAAGATAAAAAGGAGTAAAGAAAGGAATATTGCGAATAGCTTTATATTATTAATAATTTACTTATGGGTATATAGCAAAACCTTATTATCTTATAGCTTTTTTTTTTTTTTTTTTTAAACTGTATATTGATAATTCTTTTCTTTTATTATATTCTTCCAATACTTTTTTTGTATTATTAAGATTGTAGAGGGCTTTCTATGTATTTTCTACTAATTAATAGTTTTTTTATTAAACTAGGTATTGAATATCTTTATCTTTCTTTTTATATACTATAATCTTTTTTATTTTGTATTTCAAGTAATTATCTATCTCCTCTAATAACAATAGATTAGCGATATTCTATTGTTTATACTATGATTTTAATAGGGAAATATGAAAGATATTATAAATCTTATAGATAGGTGATAATTTGAATTTATATGCTTGATCACTAGTTTTTATATTTATTATTTGAAAAGGGTCTATGAATCTATCCGAAAACTTCTTTTTGGATTGAAGTTACTTAATATTTCGAATACTTAACATCACTTTGTTTTTGATATTATATTACTAGATTATTGTACTATTTGTATTCTTTAATTTTCGGTTTATAGCTATTTACCACAATTCTCTTAATTTTTCTCTTTCTTCATTGAGGGAGGCGATTTGCTTATATACTACTAATGCTTTTCTTGTGGTATCAGTATCCTTGTTGATGTAGTGAAATATTGGTAGAAATCCATATATTATTTGGAATAAGCTTGTATTTATTATATTATACCACGTAGCATTATAAATAAATTCTACAAATAGTAGTAATAAAGATTAATTATTTTATCGATAATTAGAATAACAACTAATATAATAAATCAGATTCTAGTTCTATTGTTCTGTTTGCCCATTAATCTGAAAGTGGAATATAATAGACAATTTGTGTCGTATTTACAAATAAAAAAGAAAACTATTTTAAAACTTGTTTACAAATTATAATCCCCTATCTGATATGATATTTTCCAATATTCCGAAGTCTTTAAATATACTCTACATCAGCATTTGAGCAAGTTCTGGTAAGGTAATCGTTTTATTAACGGGTATGTATCGGGCAAGCTTTATAAATCTATCGATAATCATTAAAACCATATTATATATATACTTACCCAATTTCGATGGGGGTAGATTTATAATGAAATCCATAGTTATCTCTTTTTAAGGTTTATGGGGAATAGGGAGGGTTTATAACTTACTATAGGGCTTATGCCTTTTAACAACGGTACGCTGGTATACCACACATATTTTAATATATATTTTTATATTCTTTTTTATTAAAGGCTAGAAGTATTTAGATCTCAAGATTTCTAAAGTTTTAGAGATATTCTAATATCCATTTATAGGGTTATTGTAATAGGTTTTCAAAATCTTTATTTTTAAAGTAAAATCTAACGGTATGTAGATGTTTTTATTATATTTAAAAAGTCTATTAATACCTATCTATTAAAATAAAGTAATTCTAGTGGAGTGTAGTTTTTAATTCAGATACTCTTTATTTTTTATAAAATCATTATCTATTTAAAAACACAATAAAGCATTTCTTATTGTTTCTGATATTAGCTTAAATATTGTTTTATCTTCTACTAAAATACAAATTATTTAATGTAATATTAATTATTTATAATTAATTTTAATTAATAAATATTTGAGTTTATGGAATAATAGGCCATATTTTTCTTTTTATAAGAGACCTATAATGTTATATAGAAGCTCTATCTTCTTAATAGAAGAATTTTGAAATAGATTTATAATTATTAATCTATTCTTCAATTTATTCTAAAGAATTGGAAGTATATCATTTATATTATTTATATTAACAGTATAATTAGGACAACACAACGACCTATTTGTGGAATTCAATCTTTTAATTTTATATATTATTTCGAAATTATATATAATCAAAACCTTTGTTTATCTTGCTTGTTGGTTATTCAGGCTTTTCTTTATTATAAAATACTAAAGGCTATTATAATTCAATTTAACCATAATAATATGTCAACTTTCTATTGCATAATAGCGCCACTATATGAAAGCGATATATATTATTAATAATTCTTAATTATAAATGAAATATCATTATTCTACTAAATTTAGTTTTCTTGAATAGAATACAATAAAGTGCCATTATTGGATCAATGTCTTTTTAATTCCTTTCAAAAAGAGTTATAATAATATGTAATCTAAAGTAAAGATCGACATATCAATTTCAATTATTATACAAAATAAGGGGTCAAAATACCGGAGAATAGATACCAATGTAAAGACTTTCTTTAATACTTCGAATACCTTTTGTATTTCATTAATTTATTTGAATTCGATTATTATTTCTCCTTTCTTTGTTTTCTTCAATAATGTGGTTATACTGTGAGTTATTGCTGAGTAAGCCCTGATAAACCATCAGTAAAAATTCGCGAAATCAAGAAATACTTATATATCTCTAAGACTATTAGATATTAGTCATTTCACTATAATCTGAATACAACCTGGTTCCATAGTAATGTTTATAGGCAAAACAATATATTCCAGAAATTTCATTTTATTAATATAAAAGATATATTTCTTTAACTTTGTATAGAGCTTGTATTCAATAAATTATATAAAAACCTTTTGAATATCTATTGTATGTATAGCTCTATTTCTTGAGTAGATCAGAATATTATCAAGATACATTATATAGATACTATCCATCAAGTTGGATAAGATTTGATTAATATATATCTGAAATATTACAGGGACATTAATAAAACCAAAAGATATTACTCTATATTTATACTAGCTATATTATATACAAAATACAATCTTTTATTTATTCCTTACTTTTATACAAATTCAATAATAAATATTCTATAAGTCTAATTTAATGAATATAATATCTTATTGAAATCGGTCTAGAGATTCATTAATAAAAGATAGGGGGGTTCGATCCTTTTTAATAATCCGGTTAAGCCCTCAATAATCAATATATAATCAATAGCCTCCTCTCTTTTTTGGAATGAATATAATAAGCATCCCTACTGAGCTAATAGATCTTTTTATTCATTCTTTTTTTTGGTATTTATTTAAATACTTTTATAATATTACTAACTCTTTTTTTAATAAAAAATAAATCAAGCCCTAAAAGAAAGTTGAACCAAGTTTGAGATTAATACAATACTCCATTAAATAGTATTCAAGTAGAAAGTTACTTTCATCTTCTAAAAAAGCCTTCTTATACTCCTAGAATTTTTCTGATATTTTATATAAAATCAATACAAATATCAAGCGATCCCCTTTTATTTTTGATTACAAGGCCATTTTGTTTAAAAAGATTACAAAAACTGTTTTGCCTTTCTTCATTTTCCAATAAAATTCTTTTATAGAAATAATCTCAAGATTGCTTAAAATAAAGTGATATCGAAATGATATCGACTTCCAATCAATATCAGAATTAACTATTTATAATTATAAAAAACCTAAAATAACATCTATCTATAATAAATTCAATATTACTAATATAAAACTATAAATATAGATTCTCTTTTCCCCTTTTTTATTTTTTATTTCAATAAGGAATTTATAATCCCTATACAATATAATTACAATACCATTTACTGATACAAGGAGAATGCTTTTCTTGGTAGGAATTTAATCCTATTCAATACATTTACTTTGTTATATAATATTAGCTTATACTCCTAAATCGATAAGGTATTGGAATACTATCAGCTTACTATTGTTATTAAAGATTATTATAATTATAAAGATTATCCGCCCTTCTTTATATAGATCCAGTATTAATAAGACACTTATTATAATTACTGGATCTAAGCGTTTCCCATACAGATAGCCTTAGGGGGGTTATTTTGGTACTTGTTTTCTTTATATCTTCCCCCACAATATTTATACACAAAGTCATTCTGATAATTCAAAGTAATATACCCTTTCTATTAGTATTTATAGTATATAGCAGTTTGCATACACTCTGTATACAATACATTAACAGGATGTCTTGATATTTTAAAGGATTTTTTTCAAAAAGGTTGATTTGATTTTTGAATTTCTATTTTAATAATTAAAATCAGATTGTTTTCTAGATAAAAATATTTAAATGGATTTTAATATCGAGAAAATAATTAATTATACTTACAGAATCAATATAAATTCCCTACATCTCTTCCTCGAAATAATTTCTTTATACTTTTTAGTTTACAGATTTGTTTTATAAGCTTATTACACAATTCAGATTATTATAAGGATTTCGATATTTTCCTAACTATATTGGATAATAGATCTATTAAAAGCCTCTCAATCTGAATACTTTCCACCTCCTACTTGATGTTCTTTTTAAAGTTTTTTAGATAAATTATGAATACATTTATAGTTTCTTCTTTTTTTTGTTTTATATATATAATCTTTTGAATTATTTATTATTATTTAATCCCTTTATTTATAATAGTATTATACATATACTCCCTAAAGTTTTTTTAATTTATTTCTTTATAACTTGATTTGCTTATATATTAACGCTAAATTGCTAGGGATTGTTGTTTAAAATATTGAATAATATATTCTATTTTCTTAATATCAATAGGAAAATAATATCTATTATTACTTCAAAATATAATTTTTGCCTAAAAAAAGAAATTCTTAATTTTCTTGATATTCTTTTCTTTGTATTATTTTAATCTTTACAATTTCAATAGTTTTCCCTAATTAAGGTTAATACCCTAATGGATTGTATTCAATATAACTGTGGGTTGGTTATGCTTGATCAAAGTGATTGTATATAAGATGTAATCCATAGCCACCCTATAAGCTTCTTTCATAACTGCTATTTCTTTTTTTATTTCTTTAAGTTATTAGGCTAATAATATATTCTTATTATTACCAGAGGAGTGTAATTAGGCTAAGTGGGTATCACTACCAATATTTTACAGAAATTAATTAATAGTTTTACCGGATTGGTTTTGAGTTACACTACAAATATCCCGCTTTTCTTTTGGGATAAATATTCTTCTTGTTAAAATTATAATAATATCGATAATTACTTAATTAAAAAATAATTAATGAATTATTTTATATAAAAGAATAAAAAGAATTATTAAAATAAATAATAATAATAAATTAATTAGATATAATATAATATAAAAACTTTTTATTAATTTTTCTAAACTATAAAAATTCTATAATTTATAATTATGTGTGGATTGGTATTAGTCCGAAATAGCTTTGCAAGAGCTATTTATATACTCTTGCTAGTTCTTACACGGATTGACCGTAACAATTGAAGTGTTTTAATTATTCTAAATCTGTTTTATTATTTGTCTATTTATTAGATATAGATTTAATAGCCCAATCTATAGGAAAATCGGTTTCGGTATATTAATTAGAAAGATAAACCTGTCTTTGAATCATTAGAAATGGGGGTATAGTTTCACTTTCCCTATTGCTATATATAATTGCTGTAGTCTATTCTTTATTGCCTGATTGTATTACCTTGCTTCTACTATTTCGTTCAGTACTAGTTATAACTATTTCGGAGTATATTATATCTATCATAAAGCCCGTTTCATCGAAATTATAGAAATCGCCATCCAAAATGCTATATTTCGCTTGTATATTCGTAACCAATCGAAACCACTTTTCAATAAGTTTAAAATCTTCGCAGAGAGCCCTTTAAAAGTCATAAATACAACTAAAACACATCTTTAATTCGATTCGACACTTTACAAATCAATACATCCAAAGCTTCCCAACACACTTTGCACCCCTCGATTCGAGAATATGATTCGCTATATCTTCCACATTTCTTAATTTAGATAGAAAACCTCTCGAATCCATATCAAGAATATATTGAACAATCACTTTCTCTTCTAATTCTATAATATTATAACAATTCGCCCAAGTTTCTGTACAAAGTGATAAACCGTCCATTCTGTGTTGAAGAGTTATACGAGGGATATTATAGAGCTTAGAAGCTTTTCGAATGCTGAGTTTTTTATCTTTATGAATAGCTTCGATAGCAAGAAAGATTCGGGCTTCTTGATTAGTTGATTCCATAATAATTGATTGATAAATCGCGTGTAGAAGTTGAAGGTGTGAATTGAGGGAAAAGTGGCCCACTCGATGATATAGCCCACTCGATGATAAACCACGTTAATTATATTATATTCCTGTTAATTACCAAATCGTACCAAACACGCCCCAAAGTATATATGTAAAACATTGTGAGTACTTGCTGTGCCCTATGGCCTCAAAGACTTCCGACGATTACGTGAGTTCCCGCAAGGAAACTCAAGGTTAATTCTCAGAAGCCGACTTTTTACAACAATTACATTTCCGGTTTAGCCCCGATGCATAACCTTAAATAGAACAAAAAAATACCATTCGCTAGTAACTTACTCGGCAAGTAATCGCGTGCTATGTAGAGGTGTGGTTGTTCCTTCGCAGAGAGATTAAAACACCCCTGCGCCTCCTTCCTTCCTTTAGTCTTGAGGCTGATTGCTCCTTTGAAGCAGTGGTAACGTGCAGGTAGATCGTTCCGACGCCAATATTCGTCTCCACCAGAGGTGGATATGACAATTCTCTTGGAGTGACTCCCAAATTATCCCACAACATCACCGAAGAACTGTGCCCACCCAAAATCCTGTCCATTTAAGCCTCCGAACAGGTCATCTCCAATAGTCCCTGTCCAATTCTGTGTACTCGAAGATACACTAGGGTGATCAACAACACGATGGAGGGATTCCAGAACCATCTGATCTTCACGCTTCATATCTATGAATCGATTGACCAACATTTGCGCAGTATGTAAAGCCTCTCTCGACAGATGGGTATCCCATGATTTGCTAGCGAATTCTAGAGTGTCCATGGCTTGGGGTAGAAAGGATATGCTCTGACGCGTGTTTATCGACAGGAGTAGACAAACCGTGTTGAATGGAACGCTGACCACGTTCCACCAAGGAACTCGCTTGTCTGACAGATTTCGGGACTCCGCAAAGGCACTGCGAAGAACTACCATTATAGTATTTAAGACGGAAGAACTGAATTTCGAATGAGTTAGGTGTAGTTTTCGAGAAAGACACAAAACAACATCTGCCTTGATCATGGTCAGTCCCGAATGATTACAAGGCAAGATCGCCAAATGTTCAATCGCTATTCGCAGGGCATCAGGGTCAACGTCTGAGATAGTGCAATATGATAGTCGTTCCGCCATACCAATCAAGTCGCCGATTGAATCTCCTTCTTTAGCGATAGGCTTTTGGCATCTAACATTGTCCAAGGAAACCTTTGAACGGCCGTATTCGGCAGCGAATAATTGGTTCAGGGACATCACGATCCAAAAGACCCGCCGACGTAATTCCAATACATCTGGTGAGAAGACCTTTCTGGATCCGTCAACAGCGAAAACAACAGTATCCAATTCTCGATGAAGGCCAATTGATTCAGCCAAATGAACGGTCGTAAAGATTGCCAATGAAGACAAATTGGGACGACTCGTGGACCGAAGGTAAAGAGCCCGTAATGTCCATGCCATCACATGTTCAAGAGACATATCGCCATGCCTCTGAGATCCTTGCTCCAGCAAGCATCGGCCATGCTCGAAGACATCACTTTCAAGCATAGATGCAATCTGTCTCGTGAACAATGCACCCAAAGTCACAACCCCACAGATAAGTGCCTCGAATCCAATACTTCCCGTATCATCTTTCCAAAAAAGCTCACATCTGTGTTGAAACTTTTCCTTTTCTAGAAATCCAAAAACGGGGTTAATGTGTTCAAAATAAACATCTATTGCTGAAGATGCAAATCCCCAAGAACAAAATTCGTGTAAACGCATATAATTCGGTTTCGGTGCTTCTGACCGGATGCCAGCATTCCATGCATAACTGTGCAACCGTGGAGGTGTGGCCATCTCCAGTTCCATTCCTAGACATCTCGGGAATGCGATGGCACTATTTGCGCTGGTAAATCTGCATTTGTACGGCTCCAAAATCGATAAATCATTTGTGGTATCATTGCTAGCAGTGCCTTGTTTAATGTCTTCCTGGTGAAACAATTTGGCTGCAGTTTCTTCTGGTTTTCCATTGATTACAAAAGCAAGATTTGAATGTTTTCCTCCCCTTTGTGTAAGATCAGAGGATTCAGCACTCGATGCAACTGTATTGGAAATGTTCTGAGATTGGGATCCTTGGAATGTTGGCTCATGAGATAGCTTTGCTTTCTTCATGGAGCCAACTGGCGTTATATTGGGAGAGAAGCTACACTCGTATTCATAACCTACACACTCTGAACATGGTGAGCAACCATCGCATTTCCGCTTCCTCTTACGGCAACTATCGCATGCATTTCGGGCTCGAATACGTTTTCGGGGTGGATCCTGCATGAGGGTCTATTGTGTAACGGGACACAAAACAAACAAACAAGTAGATAGTACCTAAAGAGCTTAGGACTTATCATATAACCTTAGTTGGGTGGTAGGAGTCCAGGTAATTTGTACAACGAGATACAAAAGATATATACAATACAGAAGATGGCTGACTTGATTCATAGTAAGCGGAGCTGAATTAGATGATAGAAGATCACGTGTACATGATTAATAATAGGAGCTTGGTTATCTTCGTATTGATGGTCTACGAGTATATTATTTATAATCCACTATGTGGGGGTTTCTCAGCTGGCTTCCGATCTAGGAATGAGCAAGCCATGGATGTTCTTTCTTGGAGCAAAAAGAAGACAGGACAAGCAAAAAAAAATCCAAAAAAATCGCAGTCCTGTGATCTCAGCTTCAAACTGAGTATGGAATGAAGGAATGTTCATTAAAGAACCTCCTAATAGGAATCGAACCAATATCTCCAGAATCAAAATCTAGTGTGCTAACCATTACACCATAGGAGGATTGCGTGTTTGTTGTATATTTCAATGTTTTTTATAATATATTCTTAAAAGATAGAGAACTTCTATCTATGTGCTACTGCCGATATCCACGTTAAAATGATTCCACTCGAATTAGACCTTTACGTAATTATTATTGCGATGTTAATGTTAGAGCTTTCATTCTCTAAGACGTTCTAAAGCATTTCAAACAATTTGATCTTCAAAATCTATTTATCTATATCGTATAGACAATCCAAATAATTCTTTTAAACAATTCGAATAATTGAAAGTATTTCAATTTTTGAAATCTATTTTATTCTTTTAATTTTTTTAAATATATAAGGATTCAATCTCTGAAATATATTCAAACTTCTATCCCCTAGACTGCGGGTTACGGCCGGTATATATAGCCCGTATACAAACAAGAATATTAATAACTTTATAAATTATATTATATATAAAAACTATTTAATTGAGATTAAAGATGAGAATTTAGTGATTTAGTAATAATTAAAAGATTTATTATAGATTTATATATTTTATTTTAAAAAAAAAATTGATATAAAGTTTTTAAATTCTATTATATTTCTATATTCAAGATAATATAATCTACGATTTCAAGAGCTTTTCGATTATAATACTTTGATTGGCTAATGAGGCATTATAAGTGGAACCCGGCCGTAACCCGTAGTCTAGGGGATATACTTTAAATCTTTTAATTCCATTCAGGAATTCAAAGCTATTGATTATCGAATTATAGTCTAGAGTATCGAATGCCTTGAAACTACATCTACCGACATTTGAATCTCTAAAATGTGTTCAATTTCTGAAATATATCCATTCTTTTACATGATCAGAATGAATGAGAGGAAGCTAATCTCCGGAATACATTCAAACTTCTGAATACTTTAAATGTTCCAATTCCATTCAGGAATTCAAAGCTATAGATTGTCGAACTGCAATCCAGAGTACGAAATTCTTTGAATATTCCAGCTCCATTTAGGAATTCAACGCTTTTTATTATCGAACTACAGTTCAGAGTATTAGATCCCTTGAATCATATTTCTACATTTCCATATGTCATGTACTATCTATCAAGTAAATAGAATTCGATGGCAGCCTAGCAAATCTTACAGATGTAAGTAATTTCATGGCGAACACAAGGCTGCAGAATTACACAGCATGAAGCCTGGAGGGAAGTTTCTCCAGTACTACACTATCTGTCATATTTATCCATATGTATATATTCTCCGCATTCCTAGAGAAAACAAGTGTATCTATCATCTCATCCATCGAACCTCATCACAATGGCCCAATTAATAAACAATCCCGGCACTCACAACCCAAACTTGAATATGGACGAAATTCTGCCTAATCTATGGATCGGAGAGTGAATCAAATTTCTATTCTCTCCATTTCGTCCATCTTACTAATACCCTCAGTACACTTTCCACATACAATATCTCCAATCTCCAAAGCAAAAATATATGTACAATCATATCTGTAAATGATCAACCTCTTCCTCAATGGCTTCGTACCCGCTATCTCGAACTTGGTTTCTCTCACCATGGCTTTCGAGTACAAGATGATGCGCTGGAAGATATTCTATATATTATGAACGATGTATGCGAGATGATTGACACATCACTTCGTCAAAACAAGGGCGTACTAGTTCATTGCGGACTCGGGATTAGTAGATCTGGAACGGTCGTTTTGGGATATGGTGAAATTACTCTCTTTACCCTTACTTCGTGGGTCATGATATTGATTCGACTAACTTCGTATGCAGTAATGCGAGAGAGGACTTTGGATCGAGACGAAGCTCTAGCTCTCGTGCGGCAGAAGAGATCGCGGGTGCAGCCTAATACTGGGTTTTGGGCACAGCTGAGTATATGGCATGATTGTCATCATGATGTGTTTGAGAATTTCGATGGTGAAATCTTGGAAAAGAAAATCTATCGAGAGTGGAAAGAAAAGGCTGCGATGGAGATGGGTAGTAGAGTGAGCAATCTTACTCAATCTCAATCATCAATTGGAGGACAGAGATAGCTGAATGTTGGAAACGATTTGATGTTATGGAGTCTTGAATCTTTGACAGGATAGTGTGTATAATTGATAGTCCGAAGAAGTGTGAATGTTTGGGCTCTTTCTATTCATGGGGATGAGACGAGAATACTTCGATATTCAAAAAGATCTGGTGATTTGAAAGCCGTTGCTTGATATTCGTTAAGAAAAAATCGATCATCCATATAGAACGAATAAAAAGTGGGAAAATTTTCAAGAATTCTTAATATCTGGTAAAACAATGTTCAGAAAACAAGCATCGATCATCACAAAGACCTCCAAAATTAATAGAATCTCTTTCCATAAGATCAGATACGTAATATCATCGATTGCAACCCACTATCAACATTATTGCAATTACCATCGCCTAACTCAAAATTTCCCTTCATCTCCCCAAAGCCTCCTCGACAATCTTCGCTACCCCAATAATCTTTTCCTCCTCACATACTCTCCCCACAATCTGTATCCCAACCGGCGCACCGTCATAAATCACCTCATCATACGCGATCCAATTCCTCAAATCCTTCTCACTAACGGGTACATAAACATGATGTCCATCCACATCCTTATCCGCATGAGTGATTGGAAGAACCAACGCCGTATAATCCAAAAGATTGAGAACTTCCGTATACGCTATATCCATCAGCATGATATTCCTACAACAAATACTACTGTGTCATGGAGCACATACCGAGATGTTCCCATTTCCCGGGTATAACAGCTGCATGAGGAGCTGCGGGCATTAATACTGCGTCCACCACATTCCCATCTGCATCTGCTGTACTATTCCAATAATCAGAGTAGACTTGTCTATAATCTCGGAGTTGGAGTGCGCGATCTTGATATTCGAGAAGAGACATTGGTGCTTTTAACGTGTAAAAGTTTTGTAAATCATTAATCAATGGCTCTCCGGATATTGCTAGTTGTTGGTGAATATGATGGGATCCATCTGCATTCATTATTGCTGGCTGATAAATTGATTTTCTATTAGTTCCTAAGTATATACTTGTATAGCGAGAAAACTTACGTGAAGTCGCTCGGGTACACTATGAGATGGTGGACACCAATCTATGACCTGAACACAATATTAGCCTGCTGTCCTACAATCATACATCATAATAAGACAAATACCTCGTGTCCTGCATTCTCCAGAGCAGTCACAACCATTTCCAATGCCCGTGTAACAGGTGGGTGAGGCTGAATCATTCCATCCCACCAGAAAATGCCAAATCTGAGCCTTTTCCCGGCTTCAGGTCGATTCTCTTTACGCCAGGGCATTGGAACGACGGCTGGATCGCGAAGCCAGGGGGATGTGCACAAAAGGCTACTCATGACTAATTCTAAGCCATCGAGGGAACGTGAAAGGAACCCAACTGAGGAGGAGATTAATGTTTGCCCGGGGTTCTGCGGTTGGCTAGTTAGTATGACGGTAAATACTTAGGAGGGAATATTGTATTTGAAGTACAGTATTGGCAACCTCTCGGTAAGAGAATCTATTATGAGTTGGCTTGATGCCATAGATACCACAGAATGCAGCTGGTACGCGGATAGAACCGGCTATGCTGAAGTTAATCATGGGTTTAAAGGTATGTAGAATAGATTAGATACCAATATCAGTACCTATGCCCAATGAACTCCCACCCATTGAGATAAGCGCTGCTTCACCTAGAGCATATTGTCAGATCAATCGAATTCACACTGGGAAATAATTTGTATCCTCATACCCCCAGAAGAACCACCACAGGAGAGAAGTCGATTGACTGGATTGAGTGTCTGGCCTATGATATTATTGATAGTTTCGTCATACTGAAAATTAATTAGCTTGCCACTTTCACTCAACTATGCACTAAAGCTTACGAGAACGGTTTGTGGCAAGCTGGTCTTCCTAACTGTCAGTAAATATTCAAACTAGAATATGATGGGAGATACATACTTTACAGAAGACTACCGCACCTTGTTCCTCTAATTCAGAGATTGTCTGGCTGTTTACCATACCTACCCTATTACTATTATCATCTCCCTCAAAAGTGCCAATCCATCCAACATAGCCCATGGTAGTATCCGATCCCTTTACATGAAATTGATCTTTGACGCTGATCGGAAGACCATGAAGAGGCCCTCTGACGGACCCCGCTTCATTTTGAAAGGATTCATCCAAATTTCTAGCCTTTTCCACTGCTTCAGGTATCATTATGTTAAGCAAGCAAGGATTCTATTTTAGTGAGCTTTATATCCATTGTCGATGGTAGAGAATCAAACATACAATTTGGTGAGCAATGCAAGCAATTTTGCAAGAAGCCAGGACACATTGAACAGCAGTCCATTCTCCACTCCTAAGCTTTCTTAGAATTGAGATCGAATCATGACTCAAGACTTCTTGTTCGAATCGATTGAGATACTTGCAAATAACAGACGATGTAATATTTCGCTGGGCTCTTGCATCTGCAATTTCATTTGACGAGAGTCTCCATTCTCGAGGGATTTTCTCTAGAATTAAAGAAGCCCTTTCTGTTGCTTGAGCTTGCCAAGATGAAGACATGGCTTTTGCTTTTCTCTGCGGTGAAAGAAAAGGCTTCTATATAGCTGTTGATAACGTTCGATCTAGGAAAAATGATACTTCCAAGTCTATCGCGACAGGAGAGGCAAATTTCAGAAGTGCTTCTCTGTTCGCAAAGACAAGTGACCAAAAAGTTACTTATGCAATGTTGTGTGATTGAAGTGGCGTTACCGTTGGTGTGTTGGGTCAGGTTTGCCGTCTGTCCAGACTGCACTCCTATTTGAGATTCGAGTTTGGAAATTCTGGAGATGCTATTGTTGATTTCATAAATTTATTATTTCAAATCAAATGAAAGTTAAAAAACTCAATATGTGGAAGCATTCGAAGAAACTGAGTGTTTTAAGATTTTCAATTGTTGGACTGTAGTCCGGACTATGGGATACCCTGTGTTGGGTGTAGTTACACTGCAGAGTGAATCCATCTGATGATGGATAGTGAAGACCAGATTCACTAACTCCGGACCTGATTGGTCGGACTCAATAGCCGCCATCGTCTTTGCATATCTATCAGCTGTGATATTTCGCAGTAAAGCTGCATAACCAAGTACAAGATACATAGATTACTTCAAGGACAAAAGAAAGAAGAAAACTTCAACTTTGGAAGACTTTTCACATCATTCATCAAAGGAAATTGGTTTACATGTGGAAGTAAGAGTTGCCAGCAAGCCCCTAGCTTCATCTCGCAAATTTCACCATTCTTTCTCAATCAGAATCTGCATCATCCTCCAATTCTTCAAACCTCCCTTGTTGCAACGCTTCCTCCATCGGGTTTGTCGCAGTGATGATTCCATTCTTCTTCAATCTAATAGTGTGTTAGCTTGTGTGATCTTTTACTTGGGAAGATTTTAAATACCGATCAAACAATACAAATAATCTTTCAGCCTCCCTCTCTTTCTCTTCCTGGCTCATCTCAGGAAGTTCAATCTTCTCCTCTGCTTCGAGAAGTTGCCCTGTAATAGGATTGACTGCTTTACCACTATCGTGGCTGGGCCTTGTCTTACCATTACCTTTATCATTTTCCGTACTCCACGCTTCAAAGGCATTTTCTGGGATAGGGACATTGTGCTGGAACAAGAAGCCAGAGGCAAATCCGTAGCCGAGGTTCTGAACAAACGTGCTAGCGTCCTTGTCAGACAGCTCAAACAGTAATGCAGATATAGATTCCCGAACTTGGGGCGCCATGGGACTTGTTGATAATTGAATCAAGCGTGCAGACAATGACTCTCCTCTGCCTACAGGTTGTTCACGGTCTTTGTCACTTGGAAGTAACCGGGTTTGCATGAATTGGTGAACTTCGGAGGGACCGATCTCGTATGTTTTACGAATGAGGGTGAGTAGTGGTGAGACAAGTTGCTCAAGTTCTTCGTCTTGGTATTTGTTGATGGAATGGTCGAGGAGTTCAAGAAACTTCTCGACATTTAAGTTCGGGCTTCCTTTAGGAAACAGCACGTTAATATTTCCTGGGTCTTCAAGAGGTATGTTGATAAGAGTGTTGACGAGTTGCGCGATAGGAGAATCTAGAGGTGCGTTCGGATTCGTCTCTATTTTATGAAGAATGGATAAAATATGAGGAAGTGCTTGGGAAAAACTGGAGTTTCGTTGGGGACAAAAATGTGTGATGTTAAAAAGAAGCTTAAGCGATTCAGCAAGAGCCATATCCTCCATGGGATCTGATTGTTTGACTTTCTTCTGCTTCACACCGTGAAGCTTATCATGGTTCGCAATATTGTGTGAGATGGTGTCTGCCAGATGACACTGATCGATGAGATTCTCAATGTTTATCGTGGTACCGTAAGTTGTAAGAAAGATAATTCTAGACAACAAAAATTCGTCATCAATAGATGCAATTCTATCTTTGAGTAGAGCGCAAGCCCTTTCATCGTAACCCAAGCTAACCAATATCTGTCGTGTATCTGGCTTAAGGAGGAGGGCGTTTGCGAGGCATCGAAGCGCGTTTCGAGAAGTAGTTTTGGAAGGGCTATTGAAGGCATGCTTTGAAAGAGTCTCGATTCCCTATTGCAAAAATTAGGAACGTCTTGCGTTTAGATATGCGTGACCTACCTCTTTGGTAAATATCGGGTCTGCATTGGTAGGGTCACGACCATAAACCTTCAACTGCTCCAGGAGCGCATCTCGTTCTGCGAGGAGGAATAAGTATATCTTAGACTATGCGAAGTCAATTCATACTCACGATGCGGTAGAAGGCTAATCTTCTCTAAATCCGCCTTGAGGCTTTCTACAATTTTGGTAACGTCCGTCAATTTTGCTGTCAATCATTGTCAGCAAATGATAGCATAAACTTCCATCGCATTTACAGATATACCTTCGCCGGTCAGCTCCTGGGAAGATAATGATGTTCTAGCACTTGAGATGGACATGTTAAAGGGTTGAAAACGAAGTAAAGTTTCCGAAACTTCGTATCAGTCTCATATGATGCTCGCAGATTGTGAATCTACGAAAAGAATTCCAACGTGGAGTCTCTTGGACAAGACCTCACTCCACTGCCCGCTCACTTGGACCCGTTGCTCAAATATACTCCGCGGCGATTATTAGCAGATGGCGCACTTGAAAACAAGTTTTAAATGCAGGCTGCAGGTGTTACAATCTCTCTAAGCCGATCGTGTTTCAATTTTCTGCCGATGCTGTACTTTCCTCCACTTATCTGGTATTCTTTCGATGGGTACCGAGCGACAACTTTAATTTGGGTCGTACAAGAAGAGCCACGGCACACGACGCTTAGAATCCAGTCAATGAAGTGGGCGAAGATAGCAATTAACGCATAGCAATTTACGAAGCGTGGAAGGAACAAGGTGGTGTGTAAGAATATTGCGTCTGTTGTGCAATATGGTATGAGTAACGTCGAGATGCTTGAGGTCCAGAGCGAAACAGGCGTCCTGGAGATTCGGATTGGAAATCGTACAACAAAAAGCTTTCAATTCAAGCCTGTTGGGTCAAACAATTGTATGAACATTGGATTCGAAGGACAGTAATGACTTCAGTGACTTCAGTGACTCCAGCCTTGAATTCTGCCAACATATTGCTTTTCTTGGGTTAGCGCATTGACATCGGATGGGCGGTGTAGTTTCACGTGACTTGATCTCTGCTGCAATGAAAGAGGCTGTACAATGTACCTGGCCGGCTAGATAGATCCAGGAGTATTCTCCGAACTTTTATTTACAACATATATATGTCTAGTATCTAATATCTAGCTCGAGCCTAGGTAGTCGTCTCGAAAAGTTAAATGCAATACACACCAGATCAATTGAAGCTCTTCATAATTAGTAATTTATATCTCTTTTTTTGATTCGTCTCAGTTCCTCTTATTTTCACTCATACAGTTACATACAACTTCAATTGGATTACTACGAAACCCAACCTTGAATACGATGCTGTCTTTACTTGCGGGAGCTTATCATTTCCGGGGAAAGCTCTCGGGTCGGCGCATGCGTAATCATTGTTCCAGTCTAGCGGAATACACACTACTGGTGATTAGGTCAGGAGACTGACTTAAGAATTAAGTAAATTTACCCCGAATTTGGTGTCGTCATCAAAGTCAAGACATTCTTCTATCTTATCATAGCTGCTTGTTGGTAGTTATTGAAAGAATGCTATCATATCGCTGTCATAACATTGTCGTAATAGCGTCATTAGTTATATGATTATCAGACAAAAGAGCATGCGACAGTTGTGAATCTCGTGCAACAACCAGCCTCGCGTATACCCAGATGCTGGTCTTCGTACCAGATATAGTATGTGTGCAGATGAAAAGTCCCCTCATCTAGTTTGATAGTTCAATACGACCTCGAGGGGATGATCTTTGTCTCTAGATTTGATGAATGTGGAGAAAGGTCCGGCAAGCTAAACTCTAAAGCTTCACGCCGTCGTTGAGATCATGGCTTTGCCATCATACTTTTTCGAGTGCCTGCCTCTGCTATAATCTGGGATTGGAAGCTTAGTGTCTCGAAACCCAGTCTAGAAGGCTTTCTCTGCCACTGACATTCTCTTTTCTGACCCAGATTGTTGGAATATACATACGGACTCACAAGACTCAAACATAGTCATGCCTCACGAACTCCAGCCACAGTGTTAAACCTGGTCATCGATATTCACACTGTTTCTGACATTATAAGAAGCTCCACCTTGGCACGAGAAGGGTTTAATAGTATACCAGTATAGAGAACAACTTCCAGAGCAGACAACAGTTTCACATCCACTTAATATCTGCAGCAATGACTACTATCTCGGATGCGATCGCAAGGCAGAAGAAGGAGAACGTTCTGTGCCCACCCGAAATCAAAACAGTCGAGACTGAAGTTACTGCCAGCACGCTTACCATAGAACTTGTCAATCAAAGTTCTTCGAGCACCGTCTACGCATACGTGACTGGCCTTGCCATCAACAATAACAATTCCGTGGTGCTCCTGCAAGCTGATGGGTCGACCTTGTACTACCCTACAAACCCATCATCTAACGGATCTGCCTTGACAGAAGACTGTGCCATTCCACTTGGAGAACCAGGGTCTACTACGAAGGTCACTATTCCAAATATTGCAGGCGGTCGGATTTGGTTCTGCATCGAAGATACTTTGACATTTCTGCTCGATGTTGGGATTGCAGGGCCTGCATTGGTTGAGCCCTCCGTCAACAATACCTCTGATCCAAACTACTTGAAAAATTGGGATTTTTGTGAGTTTACATACAATAGCTCCGAGCTATTTGCAAACATCACCTACGTCGATTTTGTGTGCCTGCCTGTCGCTTTGACACTGAAAAGTACAAGTGGTGCAGTGAAACACGTTGGAGGTTTACCCTCAGATGGACTAGCGACAGTTTGCAAAGGTCTAGTAGCACAAGATGCGATCGACGGGGCCGGTTGGAGCCAGCTCATTGTGGAGAATGACGGTACGAATCTGAGAGCCCTCAATCCAACGGCAGGCATTGTATTCAATCCGGTACTGTTCGAAGGATATTGGACCAGTTACATCAATGATGTGTGGGATAAATATGCTAGCACTTCCCTAACTGTCAATACTCAAGCATCGTGGGGAGATGTTTCCGGATCAACCTCCGACCTCACTTCCTTCACCTTTGATAGCATCGGCTCCTTTACCAAGCCATCATCTGCAGACATTTTTGGTGGCGCGACAGGGGCCTTTGCAGCCCAGCCTACCAATACTGACCAACTCTTGAATATTGGCGCAAGACTTGATGCCGCATTCAATCGATCGACGCTTCTCGTCAATTCTTCCCAGCCAGATAAAGAAGTGGTGTCGACATATTACGAAAATGCAATCACGAATCATTATGCGAGAATCGTCCATGCTGCAAACGTTGATGGCCTCGGTTACTGCTTTCCGTATGATGATGTGACACCTGATGGAGGTATCAATCAATGCGGTGCAGTAAATGATTCAACGCCTGCCTCTTTAATTGTGACAGTTGGTGGTAATGACGCACATTCACAAGAGCCGGCTGCGTAAAGGCGACATTAACAACTCTACCGGCGAGAATTCTTCAATTTTACCTTCGATGTCGTCCTCGGAGAGGTCCATTCATTCCGTCCTTTTACTCTTAATGCTGGAGGTTCTATTTTGTTCTCGATACGATTGATACTTCCGCGATCTCGTTTCTGTCGTTGTAGATTGATAGAAGTCCTTGTTTTTTTGGCTTGTTATGTTCGCTATTTCTGATTCAATTTTGAGATTCTTATGTCAATCAGAGGAGGAGGCGCAGGAGAGGTGGATTATGGAGGAGATTGGAATTGAGGCTATCTTCATGATTGCATGGAACGTGGGTATAATCGTTATTTCTGGACTGATTTTCAATTAATTTTTTAATTACTTTCTTGTACATATTACTTTTGAGCTATATATTACCAACTCTCTCTATCGACATTGTATGGCAAGAGATAAGAATTCGAACAATTTTATTTTTATTACGAGGTTATCAAATAAACTCTCTTTTTTGGCCGATGGCGGGGGGCTACCCCGAGCTACATCCCAGAAAAGCTTGAGTCGCTACTCCATATAAATCACCATGGGACGAAACTAGTTAGTTCCCGAGTATATACCGATTTGCAACAAATGAAATGCTCGAAAAGTGCAAAGAAGCCCATTTATTAAGCTACAGCTATCCCGAACTTCACGACGTGGATTGGCCATCATGCAAGGCTAGTGTTTACCCACGTCATCCTTATTAAAGATGGCTGGACATTTTTTGGGATTGTTGAGAGGCGACGAGGTTGTTCCTGACATGAAGTGATCTGATAAAGGGGACTATGCTTCGACGTGCATGAGAATAGTGGAATCCTGATGCCACTACTTGCAACGTGGGTATTTTATTCGATTTAGGAAGGCCGGAGGTACAGCAGAGTAAGTGCTCATATCGCTGCTCCGATAAAACCAGCCTGGTGAGGAAACGACGATCGTCCCTTGAGATTTCCAAACATAGAAACCTCTCCAATGGTAAGAATCATATATAATCCCAAGTCTCAAACCAACGCGGCGAAATTCTTGTTAGATCTTCAATTCTTCTTACTCTCTTTCTTGCTTTGATTGCATCTCACGATGTATCTTTCTACATTGGTTGCCACTAATGCCTTGCTGGCGTCGGCCACCGCCGCCCAGCTTCTAACTGATATTAATCGAATCCAAAAGTACTGGGGAGAAATGACTCCCTATTCTGACAACGAAGACGATTATTTCGGTGTAGATCATGTCGGGCTTCCAGAAGGCTGTCAAGTTGTACGTTGCTATTCTCCTGATCCTGAATAACCAACTAATCTTTGTAAAGGAATCGGTACAAACCCTCCAAAGGCATGCACAGCGTTTTCAGACAACTTCAGAAG
Organism: Botrytis deweyae; assembly: GCF_014898535.1. Lineage (NCBI taxonomy): Eukaryota > Fungi > Ascomycota > Leotiomycetes > Helotiales > Sclerotiniaceae > Botrytis > Botrytis deweyae. The sequence continues at coordinate 91,702 of NW_024066257.1, forward strand.
ATGATGGCGTGAATGATGAGCGATTTGCTCAGAAGGTTACAAACTTCACCTCAACCTCTACTAACGCGACGTTCACTGGTCCTCTTGCTTTCCTCAACACTTATGAATACGCAATGATCGACAATGGTCTTCTGACTGGAATGGGCGCAATTACAGAATTCACTTCTGGTGTTTCTTTCTGGAATCGATACGGCCGTACTTTATACAATGCATCCGTTGGGCAACTTGCCTACGACCCTCTATATCCTAACGGCACTGCACGTCCTAAGATCACCTTGCGCACGACCTCACAATCGAGAATCGAGAATAGTCAAATTAATTGGGCATTAGGATTCTTTGGTCCAAGTTATTCCACCATCCCAGATCCGACTTTCGAAAACGTGACTGCTGGATTTGATGTGGTAATTGTTCCTGAAGGAGGAACCGAGAATAATACCTTGGCTTCATATGATAGTTGTTTCAACGATTATGTTGATGGTATTTGGAACATTGGAGATTTGGATCTTTACACTTATCTTCCTAAATACTTGGGAAGCGCGACCAAAAGATTACAGAAATATGCACCTTCTGGTTTTGAATTGACATACAATGATACCTATGCTATGCAAAGCATCTGCGCATACGAGCATGCGTATATTGGTATGAGCGACTTTTGTGGGTTGTTCACCGAAGACGAGTGGGCTGGGTTTGAGAATACTTTAGATATGATATGTAAGTTTGCGGCTTCAGTGATGTTCATGGTGCTCATACTGATAATTCCACCAGACTGGTACGATTATTCGTATGGAAATCCTACTGGACGCGCTCAAGGACTTGGATATGTCCAAGAGCTCCTTGCCCGTCTTCAACACCAATACATCACCTCTTCCAACTCATCCGTGAATTCCACCCTCGACGATAACCCAACTACCTTCCCATTGGACCAAAAGTTCTACGCCGATTTCTCCCACGACGATATTATCGTATCTGCTTTAACAGCAATGAGTATGGATTACTTTCGGGACGCTCCAAGCCTAACGCAATACCCACCTGACCCAAAGCGAAAGTTTATTCTCTCACAAATTACCCCATTCGGCGCTCGTCTCATTACCGAAACCATTGGATGTAGTTCAGCTAACCCAAAGGCTGAAAAAACTTCAAAGGTTCAATACACACCAACACAATATGGATATGATCCCGCAAACGCCACGAACAAATTTATCAGAATGAGACTCAATAATGGTATACTTCCATTAGATACCATTCGAGGTGGTGCTTGCAAAGGCAGGGTAGATGGAATGTGCGAAATGAGCAAATTTTTGGAGAGTCAGAGTAATGCGACGGCCATGGCAAATTATGAATACGTTTGCTTTGGAAATTGGACCTTAACTAATGTTACAAGTGGGAAGGACTTTGATGGCACTCTGTTTGCCTGAGTGATTTATAAAGCCGTTCGCACGGGATTTTGGCATAATTTTAGAGCCGGATATAGTTTAATGATACTCTTTAATTGAGAAAAATTTACAAATCAATTTTAGGACTTTCAAGCAAGGTTGCGATTTGAAGTTCGTTACAAAAGCCCCCTCGTTCGATTAACATTCCTTCTTCCCGCCCTAAGACAATTTTAGATGCGTAGCGTGTAACTTTCGCGAAGCTCGAGGTTGGAGTCAGGAATGCAATGGCTTGGAATTCAGGAAATGAAGAACCATTACGAAGCAAATGAATTAAATGCTTCAGGGCGATTCGAAACATGATCTGGTAAATTCTAGCTCCCCTTACTATCGCGCCCTACAATCCAATTCCTGACTAGTACACAGGTACCATGGCTCAGAAAAGTTTCTGAGAGTCTTTTGGTTATTGGATTTTGATAAATTATGATACCTACGACAAAATTGAAAACAAATGTAAAGCCAGAATGTTTGGCCTCGATCTTCATTCCTCACTTCTATTGCTGTCTGTCTCATCAATAACTTCCACTAACCAAGTAAACCACACTCTCGCTTTGGGAACAACAACAATTCTTGAATCAGCAGATCGTCGCTATGATATCTATCCAAATAAATACAAATAGCTTGGCATTCCAGAATCGCTCTGCGTTCTACCCACCAGACCATTCTCCAGACTTTCGCATACCAATATGACAGTAGAAGCAAAGCTTTTGGATCTTTCATTTTCAGAAGAATTTTGTATTGCGGAGATATACTAGTCAGGAAACCGAGGAAAGATAACATGGCTGATCGATTGCATTCGATGTTGATGATACGCTGAAGAGATATGAGGGTCAGATAATAGGGATTATTAACAACGGTCGAATGCTCGTCTAAATCGAAGAGTTCGATGAAATGAGTCGGAAGGGATGAGAGATCGAGATTCCCATCGCGTTTGTAGTGCGCGTTATTGTAATCGATGGATAGAACATGGAAGATACTATCTTTGCGCATGGGGTTTGTGAGCTCGAAAATAACGGTCTTCGATTCGCTCATACGTAGCCAGTCGAGATCGGTATCTGCTGATGAGGTGAGAGGCCATGCTTCGTAGGGAGAGGAAGCTTCGATTGATGATACGGCTACGATTCCGAGAAGTGCTGCGGTGGCCCACAAAGCATCTTTGTCGTTGTTTGCGATTGGAGCGCAGAGTTTTTGGTTAAAGAGTGAAGCGGCGCGGGATAGGTGATAGGCTTCTGTTGATGTGCGACGCGATGATGTTGCGTGGTGGAGGGTAAGATATCGGTCGTGGCAGGCAGTGAGGGTTTGGAGAGCGTGCATTAGGAAGGGATGTTCACAGGCCATGAAGACGGCAAATTCATGGAATACTCCTGCAGCAGTCGGGGTTCCAAGGGTAAGAACGGTTCGGTGCCGAAAGCGATCTAGTCGATCGAGGCTCTGTCTATCAAGCTCAAATGACGAGATGTCATCGCCGACAACGCATAATGGTTCTAAGGTAGTGGGGATGCTGGCCATCTGTTGAGATGGTGTAGAATCGATAGACCATGATGATTGTAAAGGTTCAATTCGCGATTTCGCAGTTGTAGGAGTTTCAGAATAGATCAATTCCAAATCTGGCGTTTTGGAGTCATAATTACATGCATATCCATAATCTTTGCACTTTAAGCAATGCGGTCTTGTCTCGTCACACTAAGGAACATCATGTTGTCAGTCCAACGTACCAAGGCAAGACCCATGGGAAACATTTCACCTTCACTCTCCGCAGCTTACAGTTTCGACAACCCTTTCGCGACTTTTTATGGACTCTCCGCTTTCGCTGGCTGTCTTCTTTAACATCGGCTTGCGTCTTGACAGGCATGATATTGGCTGCTTGAGTAAGTATTTCGAGCAATCACATCACAATCTCATTGTGTCTGTTTATGTATATACACTCGTCTCAACAAGCAGAAGAAATCAAAATATACGACGGAAGGAAACATAAGCGAGTTGATGAAGGGGAAGAATAAGCTTCAAAAGAACGGATTTGATACGCACCCCTCATTTCGCCCCACTTCTGGTGCCCACGCTAACCACACATCGTATTCACTCACTTGCTAGTCCGTATATCGCCTAGGTCGTGCTTCATTAGCGGGCAATCTTCAAACTAATCCTGATTTGTATCTTCGAGGATGACATACATAGGGATATACATCTTCACGTCAACTTTGAAGACTCAAAAGTATACCTTGAGATGAGGTGAATATTCTTGGGCAATGCCAATAATGGAGTTAAGAGATCTTGAACATGTAATTCCGATGGCTTTTGTGCGGAGTTATCGAGATTCTACCGTACTCGTGCAGCTAGAAAGTATGCAACTCCGAAGCTAGATGCACATACCACAAGATGGTAAACTACAAGAGAACTTATCCGATTTTCTTAGCTTCGGAGTTGCATCTTGTGGTATGTGCATCTAGCTTCGAAATTGTATCTTGAGACTTGTCGTATGTACATCTAGCTTCGGAATTGTATCTTGAGACTTGTCGTATGTACATCTAGCTTCGGAGTTGTATATTTTCCGATCACACAAGTAGTACGTGAGTAGAACTTAGTCATACCGGAATAAAAAATTGGATCAATTAAATATAATATAGAGAAGATTCTGATGTAAATAATAACAGTTTAAGTGTTCTCAGTAATATTTATTCTCCCTTTCGATAAAAATATCATATAGTAATAATTACTCGATATTGTTTTATTACTAGATTATATAGCTCTAGACATATAATTGATTATAGAATCAGCGAGATAAATAATATATATTTTAAAGTCAATTAATTAAACGGAGATCGGATATAGAACAGATCTCCGCTCTTATAATCGAAGTCCGAAGATCACTTAGTATTTAAATTCTCTTTCTCTCTATAGAAAGAGATTAGTTCTTTTATTAATTTAATATAAAATCCTATTATACAATTATTATTCAATGATTTTGTTTCCTCGTGACATACTATTATTTTATATAATATCTAGTTAAAGAATATTATATAATAATAATCAATGAAATTCATTGAGGTAAAACTATTATTAAAATTTATATTAGATTTTTTTTTTAAAAAAAAGATAGTATTTTACTTTTGCTCGAAAATCTAGTATTTTTATAAAAAAGTGATCAAATTAGGAAATTATTTTAACATATTCAAAATTCCGATATATCTCAGTCTAGTATAGCTAAGTTCTACTATATTCTTTCTAAATATTCGTTTAATGCCAGCAAGAACTATTAATTTAAGGTTATTTTAGGGCCAATTAGCTTCTCTTCAAATGGAATAAAATACTACAAGATAGAAGAATCATTGAATGTATAATTCATTAAATAACGAATCAAATAACTCCTGGTGTTTTCCGAAACCTTCACCCATGATGAGCTTAAATTATGAATCCTTTCTAGCTTTGGAAGTGAACTCTTGTCTACAAAATGACAATATATAAAGATCTGTTCGGGTGCCTTGAGAGAATAAACAAATAGTATCTTCCACTTCATTTGATCTCAAATCCCTTACCCAAACTTCATTATGGCTTCAACAGATTCTCCACTTCCAGCTACCATGCGGGCACTTTACGCTGAAGCTCAAGGTCAACCTCTTACCGTCAAGACCATCGCGACACCCCAACCCAGTCCTGGAAGTCTCATCGTGAAGGTCCTCGCTGTAGGCATTGATCCCAGTATTCAAGAACTCCTCGATGGAAAAATGCCTTACCTGTATACACCTACACCATTTATCCCCGGCGATCGTGCCGTCGGTCGCGTCGCAGCCATCGGTCCAGACACCACCACTTTATCTATTGGCCAACTTGTGACTATCGAGCCTTTCGTTCGAGGTCGGGACAATTCGGACGTTAAGATTCTATGGGGTTTTGGTGTATTTGGACAAGATCCCAAAGCGAAAAAGCTCATCGAGGTTTGGCGTGATGGCTCCTTAGCTGAGTATGTGAAGTCACCGCTTGAGAATGTTTATGCATTGAATGAGAAACGGCTCTTGGGAAGTCCAGCCGAAGGAGGTCTTGGTTATTCTCTCGGAGATCTTTCAATTCTTTCTCGGTACATGGTAGCTTATGGGGGATTTCGAGGAATCGATCTCAAAGCCGGAGAAACGGTCATTGTGGCACCTGCCACTGGGTTGTTTAGTAGAGCTGCCGTGGAAGTAGCATCGGCGATGGGTGCACGTGTCATTGCTGTCAGTAGGAACCTACCAAAATTACAAAAACTTGCAGCGGCAAATCAACGCGTTGAGATCGTACAGACCACTGGCAATTACGAGGAAGATCTTGCGAGAATCGAACCTTTGGGCCCGGTCGACGCATACTTGGATTTGTCACCCCAGGAAGCAAATGGCTCGAGTTATATCAGAGCGTGTTTGATGTCATTGAGAGATTACGGGAGAGCGTCATTGATGGGAGTGACGTCTAATGATATTGACATTCCATACATGATGGCGGTCATGAAAAACCTTACGATTCGGGGACAGTATATGTATGAGAGGGAGGACGTAAAAGGACTTATCAAACTTGTTGAAAGCGGATTGTTGAAACTTGGAAAAGCGGGTGGCATGGAAATTGTGGGTGAATTCTCGATTGAGCAATGGGATGAGGGAATCAAGGCTGTTGTTCAGAATCCTGAGCCTGGAAAATTGGCTGTTATGTATCTTTAGTTTTGAGTTACGAGAGAGCATCCTCTCTTGAGTCTGGTATGTCCTTTTTCAATGTCTCGCCGAATAGTTGAGTCGTGGTGTATCTTTTTCTAAAAAAAAAGAAAAACTTTCGGAGTTTTGAGTATTGGTATCAAGTGCCCAGTCAGATAGATTTATTGCACAAAATGACACCAATCCACAGAGAACTTATTGTTAAACTATACTGCAAACTATTTCTACCTCTACTTTATTCCCGATTCATCCTCAGCCTTCTTCCCCTCCAGCAAAGCGATATTTCCTCATCACCTTTCTCCTGCACAATATCCAAAGCCATCTTTCCAAAACTAATCCCTTCTTCCAAATCCACCCCCTTCTCCAATAACACCCCACAACATTTGCATATCCCTCCCTAATCACCATCCCCCAAAACGTATCCCCATTCCCCCCAACCTTCACCATCACCATCACTTCCACACCTCTTCTCAGCATATCCCTAAGCAACACCTCATACCCAATTTTTTACCACCATCATTCATGCAATCCTACTCTGCTCATCTACAATATCCATCTTCGCAGCTTACCCTACCCCCCAACCTCGTACTCTGCATCTCCGCACAACCGATCGCGAGAAACGGGAATGTGTAGATGTAACCCCTATTTCCTTATTCCCTCTCTATTAATATCAATATTTGCTTTTAATAATCGAACACTGATCGCGGTGTCCGTTTTTAGCTATATAAAGTACGATAAATTACTCTGATGCTATTAAAATTGATCTAAATTGATTCTCATACCACTGGGATTTTATAATAGCTAGACTCTATTGTTTTTAGTCTAGTGACTATAATATTTGAAATAAGAATTTATAAAATCTGAAAGCTGAAATCTCTATTATAAGGCTAGCATTTGAGGCTAGCCTTTATAGAAAGCTAGGATCTAGGTCTAATAGGTTGAATTCCATGATTGAAAGCTAGAATCTATACCTATACTCTAGATATAATCGACTAGAATCTAACAAGCATAGAAGTAAATTTAAAACAATTTTAGCAGTTATGTACAATGTTCTTGACTTTTAGTGGCACGAGAGTAAATTCCCGTATAAAGTAAAGACAAGAATATTTTTTCATTTTCGGAAACCATTAAGTATCACGACACGGATAGTCGAGGATGAAGTTGCAGCGCGGAGGTCATATTCAATCGCCATATTCAATCGCCATATTCAATCGCCACATTCAATCGCCATATCCAAGGACGACTATCCACCAACACTATACATCATACAAGCGTCACGCTCTACCAACAGCTAAACGCATTAACCATCTCCGGGTGATCATGTACCACCACATTCGACCTATAAAGCGTTCCTTCATCTCTCCCGCATATATCTAGATTTCTCGCTCTCTTTGCAATAATCAGAAGGGAAGGGGGAGTTGGAAAAACACAAATTACAGCGATTGATGAACTCGGGAGGAATGGTCATTTTTGAGTTCTTCAAGAAGTGCAGCGATCTGGATACTGAATTCATGATTTGGATTACGGCTGATGCTAGGTAGGGCAGGATTTATTTCTGGGGGTTATAGTTTTGTGTTTGAGCTGGTCTGTCGAGTACGAGATCTGAGAATTCATGGATAATCATCGTTGTATATATATTCAATCATGAGAAACCAGTCGATTTAGGAGAAAACGAGCCGAGCGTTGAATTGTGCGGCCGAATATTTATGCCAGCTAGTGTTGAGACAACAGCTCACGGTGATTAGAAAATACAATCTCACGAGAATTTTGCACCCAAGGAAGAAAAAGGGATGAAAGTCATCGGCGGCCATGAAAATGCTCGATAATCAACTCTAACTTGCTTTCTTGAGAGTCAAACAACCAGCGAAAAGACGTTTGTGTCAAACTTATCATACTCAGAAGCTCACCAAATAGCTATATGCAACTTTTAGTCGATCGTCATGCGGACGGACGTGTACCCGATGGTTAGACTGCATGCAGTCCGAGGAGAAGAGCTGTGTGATTGCTGAAATATTCTCGACTGTTGATCCTATCTTGCCTGAGAACAATGAACTAACTTGTAGACCCGAAGAAAGCATTCCGAAAGAATTAACGCTTAGGGAGGGCTCATATGACTGCAGTGAACAACATGTACTGTGATCGTGAACCAACGTTTGTTTTTGATATTATCAGATAGGAGTAAAAAATGATGTTGCCTTGATCAGGGCATATCGATACTTGGATGCACTTTGAGCAACATTAGAAGGATAGACCAGCGCAACATGTTGCTAATTGATTACCACTCTCGGTTGCCTTTTTGTGTGAAGATTGCTTCTTTGGTAAGTTTTGAGAAAAGAATAGACGGACTAACACAACAAGCACTTGTGTGATGAAAAAGAAAATCGTGAAAGCTCTCACATGAATCATTATCACGAAAAATAAAAGGGAATTTATCGAGGCAGCCTACCCTAACCACCTACTTGTAGCTCGAGCAAAAGTATCCGCAGGTTCTCGTCGCATCATAATGGAATTAATCACGACGTTGACTACACTGAACATACTCCAATAGCAGACCATCGAAAGAACCCAACCAAAAAAGCGGTAATATTGAAACAATCTTTTTCCAAGGAGAAACTTGTTTCGGCGAAAGGTACTGTTACAAAAGCCGAACAACCATTCTCAAAACCCCGCATAGAATGCAGTGCAAATAGTAAAGAAAGATACTTACTTCCCTGCGGAAAAGAGTATTGGAGTAATCTCCGAATTGCCAGCTCCTACACACCTCAACAATAGCCAAGCATTACAAGAGCGTGTAGAAGATGCGATGTGAATAGCCTGATTTGTTTGTTGAATGCGTCTTTATTGCCCTAGCACCCTAGGCATCAAGTAGACATATTGTAAGCATACCCTCCATGGATTCCAGACGATAGTAAGGTGCCTGGAAATGAAGCTGACAGACTGCAAATCTGTCGGTTCTATAATCCCGATTGTCATAATGCAGGCTGACAGCAACTGAAACATAACACTTGTATGCTTACAGTCTACGCTACACTTTATATCAGACAAAGTAGACTTACCTTGCTATCCAATCATCCTCTCAGTATGGTAAGTGAGCAGATCAGGTACTTACAACATCTATATTGAAAAACAAATAATTCCAACAACTGTCTCACGGTATGTAAGATCGGATATGATAGACCCGAGTCATCAGCACTCTATAACTCGGCTTCCACCTCTTCTGCCACATTCCCCGCAGCATATTAGCGGCACATACAAGAATGCGTGTGGTCCCTGGATAAGGCTGGACCTTACATCTCATCTCGTCTCCAGTCAAAAACTTACAGAGTACGATAGATGTACCTAGCATGACATTTCATCAAAATTAAAACAGCGACCCTCCCTTCCCCAACTTTGGGGGCTAGAACTGCACAAATTGTTTTTCGGGATCACTAATCCCCGATCACGTAAACGTAAAAAATTGGTTGCATCTACCTACCTAGGGATCCGCTTCAGGGATTATCAAGCCCGAAAAGACTACATATATTCTATAAATTAGACGGTGATCTTAGGATAGCGTGAGCGTGTAAGATTCAAGAAACTGGTGCGGTATATCTGGATGACTCGTACGGCGGGTGCATGCATATTGAAGGTGTACACACCTTGTCATTCAGCCCCTCTCATCCCATCCATCCCAAGTTCAAACGGCGTGTAGAAAGAAAAACCCTCCGAGCGGTACATTTCTCGGATTCTAGTCTCCGTACTCGGGCCCGACGCGGAGACTTTTGGGATTCGTCCGTTTGTTGATTGGTATTGTGATCTTGTTTGTCGCACACATCCTCCGTGCTGTGGAATCTATGCTCAAAGGGGTATACACCACGCTGAATAAGTGCGTACAAACGAATATACGAATACGTCGTAAGTTATACGTTAATTTGCGCCGTAGATGCAGAACCTAAATAGATGATCATTAATCGTATATCCATCCATTGAAAAAGATTCTGTAAAATCATCTGATAGAAGCCACGTTTGGTTTTCTCGAATGCATATCCACATTACTATGTTATATCCGCGGATGTGAAGAAAGAAATGTGTGAAGGATGGATGTGTTTAATAAACAAGTTCTCGTTCATCACACACTCAGTAGTCAGGACTCCATAATATCAGTAACTTACTCATCCACCATCCACCGTCGACCATCCAGTGGCATCCACCTCCATCGCATCCCACCCACCACTGAATTCGGGAACATCAAATAGCATATCCGACCGGCAATTCGGCACTTCCTTCTTGCTTTCTCGCAATGTGTCGAGTCTTCGATTGACGTTGACACTATCTATATGCCGCCCATGTATGGAATTCTGTACAGAGTAGGTAAAGTAAATCCCGCATTGAACCAGGGTCAGGAACAGATTTTGATGGTTGATGTAATTAATCATGGTTCGTGGTTCGCGGTCTGTGGTTCGTAGGTTGTAGATTGTGATATAAAAGATCATATCATATGATGTCTTGATTTTTACCCAGGTCAATGGATAGAATGGATAGAACGGATACAGCGGGGCGGAGGCACTCGGTCTACAAGAACCTAAGGTTTTCATAATTACTCATTATGAGCACCGGAGAGGAGAAAGAGACTTGTGTCCGAATCCCTCCGCAAGCCACATACATAATAATTTCATAACTACTACATAACTACCCAGGTATGTAAATGTGGACGGACTTCATTCAACGCGCGCGCGAGCATTAAATTTTATGCACAAAAAGACGAGCAAAAAGCTTACTCACCCGTCGCTGGACATTTGGACATTTGGACATTGTGTGGACATTCTGTGGACATTCACACCCTTGTATATGCCGGACATGCATAAACTCCGCACCGTCGGGTTCTGATTGGTATCCCACAACGTCCTGGGGACAACTAAACCAGCAAGGTAAACAACCTTATCGACTTAATAATCACCGCGGAGTGTGTTTGCACATGTAAGCTTTCCTGGGATGTCTACGAAGTACTGGCTATTTCCCACTTCAGGGCAGGAGTTGAGGAGAGTCTATCTTTGCAATGGGTGAGTTTTTTCGAGATACGGTGAACCAAGTACTTCAATCGTCGAGATTGGTATTGATATGGATGTTGATATATCGATATCCTGGGATATAGTAAAGACCCGACTCACTGGACGCAGCTCCGCTCTATTTCCTAAATTCGATTTTAGAGAGATGAACAACTCACATCATGTTATTAGACTTTGACACGTTACCACCAAGAGATAGAGAGGATGAAGGATCGTCTATTAGATAGACGCCGAGTTGACTTTCTCTCGACTCCAAGAAAGAGCGCTGAAATTGTTGCCCCCAGGACCTAAAAGAGTCCTGGCTAGCTATTCTTCTTCAGTGAAACCTAAGAAAACTACACTAATCGATTTGATCAAGTATCCTAGTCCACATGGTCGCTTTGCGCAACTCTAAAATATACATGTCGTCTATCATTCCCAAGTTAATCCTGGGATCCCACACATTCAACCAATTGATAACGCCCTGGTATATATATCCCTGTTCCTATAACTCCTTAATCCATGAATCGTGACCTTGTTAAATCCTCCGTCTTAAACCATAGCAAAGTGAGAATGAAACCGCTCCCATGGTGAACACGGTAGATTCAGGTGATTACTAGGAAACCCTCCGAAAAATTACATTGTAAATCGCAAACCGTCCTGCCTTGAAAAAACCCTCATCGTTTTAATAATTTGACAAATCCTGGCGGTAAGATTCATCTACAGACGAAAAGTCCCCGACTGGTTCATCGAAGCCCGAGCTAAACATGAGATCATTCGACGACAAGTAAGATGCTTCATCGAAAGAGTTGCCGGCACCTTGGATATTGAATAATAGCATGTCGGGGTCGTAGAATTGTGGGTTCGAGAAGTCATCAAGAGCCGGACTAGGGGATAGACATGGATCTTTTTGCAAGTGAGTAAGATATGGCGATGAAGATGACGAAGCGTGGAATTGATTAGAATGTTCAGAATATGATAATGGTGTGCTTGCCTGGTAAACAGGTGAGAATGTTGAGTTAATAGACTGTAATGGCGAGTTTGTATGATGTGTATTAGAGAACGATGATACTGTAGACGACGCAGATAACGCCGGTTGCTCTTGAGCATTATAAGGCTGTGGTTCTATCTTTAGTCCAGGTGCTCGACGGACATCCACTGTCGCGGTATTTCGGTTGCTGAATGATTCCCTCGCCGGAAAGTTTGATGGATCATTCATCATGTTTCCTACAAGCATGTTGACGTTTGAAAATTGGCTCGTACTTTCTGACTTAATCGTGGGTCCATGTGACATTCTAGAGTTGTCTAGTTTTCGATCTTGGTTTACCGATTGCTGCTGCGGTTGAATAGAAGGCTTATCTAAACTACGATGCGCTGTCCCGGGTAAAGGAGTAAATGAGTCTGACTGATAAATCGGTAAAGGCATCCATTTGGAGAATGTTGGTGGAGTTTCTGGGGAAGTTTCTTCCTCGATTGATTCTGGTGAAGCTGCCCCTTCGCTAGACCTGGTGGCTTCGGTCTGGATCCCCTCGTCAAGTTGCGATCTCTCTTCTGCTAAAGATTCTGCTGATAATCGAGCCAGTAGAGCTGGAGCGTCCTCAATGAAGTTTTCTGGAAGTCCAGGTGCATTGCGTATACATCCGAGTGCCTGAGCTATATCATGAATAACCACAGGTCCTTTCCCTCCATCCTTCATCCTAGGCTCTGCAAAAGTCCATTCCTCTCTATTCTTTACCATGCGCCAGAGCTTGTCGGTAACAAGTATCATGGCCTGGTTACTATGTTCTAGGCACTCAGTGTATCTGAGTTCACATGTCAGATGCCGTTTTGTACGACTGTAGAAATTCACTCACCCTGGAGGATACTTTTTGATTTCCGTGTGCTTTCCATTGCCTGACTCGCATATCACATTGGCATCGACACACGCATTGCACGCAATATCACGTTCAATATCGCACTGTCGTATGATTAGAACTTGAAAGACAAATCTCTTCATACGATGATGTACATACTTTTATCTTCTTATTGCGACAACGCTCACATGCTCTCGTAGCTCTTTTGTGTCGTTTGCCAGCTTCATTGGGAGATGTGGGAACTAATTGTCCACTTGACTTACTCTCTCTCTTGCGCTTTCGTACCACATGTTTTGAACCCTTTGGATGATTGATGTCGTCGGAATTAGTCATCTTGAAATTGAAATTCCGAATTGAGTGATCATCAATATGGACTTTCGAAAAAATAGAAGTGTTTCCAGAACAAAGCTATGGAAACCTTTTATGAGTGTATAGAAACTAACAAGATACTACTGAGTACTAAGTAAGATGGAAGTTAAAGATTTGTAAGGTCGAAAAGACATGCAGTCGTGGGATTATGCGTGGTAATAAACTATGTATCACTTGGAAAGGTCGACCGTTAATTATATGAAAATAATTAAAAATGGGAACCCCAAGTGCTAGGCGCCTTTTGATATCTAATGGCGGACCTGGAAGGAAACCTTATACCCGTCGACCGAAACGGCGGGTGATATTTTTGATTATGTGAGGTGATCCGGTGGAAAAAAGCGTTACGTCCCCTTGCTGATAAAGTCCTAGACTCTTGGATCCCAGTCATTCGGATTGAATCCTTAAGTCCGCGCAGTCAAATAAAGTAAAATAAGTAATCATGCATGGGTTCTCCCAAGCTCCTATACTCCGTAGAGTAGATTCAAGATTGGCATCGAATGGATTGCGGGATATGGACTTTTCGTGTATTCAGGTTCGACGTTGGGGACGGATGAGATGACCAGGATTGGTGTTGGAAGTAACTCGGTATCAATACAAATGAATGTATGGCAATAGAAAGGAATTACATTTTTCGCTTCTCGCATCACTCCAAAATGTTGGAATGAAGGGGTGAAGGGGTGAGAAAAAAAGGTTCACGAAAGTCAAACTGAACAGGGCATTGGTGGTACCAATTTTGAATGATAAGAATGAATCAATTAGGACCAATAGGGTATGTTTTCAATGGAAGCATAAACGTCGTCCATCGTAATTTTACATGTTGGGCATAGACAGATTCATGAATTAGACCAAAGGGGAACTTAAAAACCCTAATTTGTGACTACATGTCACCGAAGTCAGAGTTGACTCTTGAGCTGCTAGGGATAGATAGCATTAAGGTTAGACTTGCAAAAAGAAATGGAGTGCTGCTGCTTTAATGTCTTCTTCTGAACGTATTAGATTCTAGAAGGAGAATCTACACGTACTCTGGACACGGTGATGATACTTTGATCTCGTAAGCATTGAATCTATGATTTTATCCCATCCCACCTCGAGCCGACATCAAGGCTCAAACCCACCCTCACCCGTGAACACTTAAAGTATCCGGGAGTAGGTACTTGGGCATAGAATAAATGTGACATATTTTGACATATTTGAAAGATCCAAAAGCTCCAAAAGCTTCGAGAACTCAATTCAATCTCCCTTACATCAAGCATTGACCATGGTATGATGGTCGATGATGACAAAACATCTACGGAGTGCAATGGCTTTGATAAATAATCAGTGGGTAATCAAGTTTAAGTTGCATAACCACTTTGAAATATATCCTTATATCCTAATATCCGAGCAAAAATTAAGGTATTTTTTGCTCAATTTCTCTTCGTTACACGCATGAATGTCATTCCTACAAGGCTGACACATTTTAGTATCCAACCGCGGTGAATCATACAGAGTAGAACTGTGGAGCTATACTTAAAGAATTTTCATGGAAAATCAAAAAAGTCCGTAATAACCGGTTCATATTCCGATCAGGTCTCCGCTCGTATGGGCAGAGCTAAATCTAATGAGCTTCATGAGATCGTGAGATTGTCTAGCAATCTACTGACCATAGTGTTCCTACTGACCGGTGACCATACAGCTGACCATACAGTCTCGACAAACAGCAAACCGAGAGACTCAATCGTTGGGCTCAATGGTATCTGCTTCCTCCATCAACGTGAGAACACTCCCAAAGTTTATTTGACACAACGCCAGCAGAGCAACGCACGAAGTTGATTTGTATCTTATTGGATGTATCGAATCATATGTACACTCACCTACGACAACATTCATCGACATCGATATCGACATCGTCATCACTATCACGATCACGATCACGATCACTAGCACGAAGAAGAACTTAGTTGGAGCTAGTTAGCTAGATTTGCTTAGAGGACCCGGCGGCTCTATTGATGCAGACTAATCGATTTTTTCCAGATGCTGGATTAGTTTGCTCTTTGACTGTTTATACATTTCTAACTGCCATGGTTCCTATTTCTATATCTGTCATATGGTTCCCAATTATGATTTCATCATCGGATCAGATTTTTGATGTGCATATCTATCTAGCATGTAAGCTAGCTGTCATGGAATCATTTTCCACAACTCCAAAAACGTGATCGGAAATTCCAGTTTACCGTTTCCCCGCTCAAACATCGAAATTCAAAGGCATACTTCGTACTAATATAATAATATATATTTTTTGGAACCTAATCCATCAACAGAAACTTTTCTGTTGCCGCCAAAAGGCATCCAGCAAAATCCTGGCATTTGACAGTGCATGCGATTGAAAAGCCCCCACCAAGCACAAAACTGATCGGATGCCGTTCTCTTCCACATGGCAATTAGATAAAATTCTCCATCAAAACAAATCGCGCACATCGTTGACGAAGATGCGGTGATGTCCTCTTTTAGCAACTCGTCTCGTTTGGGAAAAAAAACCGCCGGAAGTGAGCAAATCCCGTCTACCGACATGATTTCCACTAGCGCAGTCGAATAAGGTTAACGATTGATGGGAGGAGGCTGAGCTCGAGGCTGAGGTACTTTCAAATCAATTTATACGAACCTTAGCGAACAGATTTGGAATTCCCCCTCAACTTTCATAAATCACTGGCTGCAACAATCTGCATCCGACTGACTGAAGATCAGTCCTTGTCTGTATTTAACGCTTCCCCGCACAGTGACATGCTCATGTTGACAGCGTCGTGCCGCTTCTACGGCAGATCGCTATCTCAAGACGTTATTTTAAGACGTTATCACCAAAGGCCAACCAGGTTCGTTTCAAGAAGGCTTTAAGTCCATTAACATATCTTTCTAAACCTCGAACGAAAAACGCTGTTTAACAAACATTGCACGATTCCCACACCATCGATAGCAACCAGTCTCTCGCCAGTATCTTTATGCGTTATATAGCAGCTTCCTATCAAACTACCCCCTCGCGCCCAGTGGCTCGCCCAGCTCATCTTACCTCCAATTGGAATCCTTGGCATTGAAAACAAAAGCTTCGCATACCGTATATCGCATTTCGTATACCGTATACCGTATCCGAGGTCACTTTACAAGCATGCATCGCCTCGACGGGAATACGCGTCTCGAGTTTGTATCAAGAAATGCCAAGCTCTGAATGAAATTGAGAAGGGCATGGCGACCTCACTCTATTCAGTTCAGAAACCAATTCCCCTATTGATCTCCTAACAACCAAGATCACCAAGATACGAACCCGCCAATCGTTTGCCATTGCTTTCGTCCAAGAGTGGAGAACTGCTTGGCGTATCACGTGATGTGCTATCACTGGCCAGCTAATAATCATGGTTCCCATATTCTACTGTTGGAGGCGATACATGTTGGCTATAGATTTAATATCTTGTGTAGCCATTGTGTTTTATTGCTCGCATCTGTGACAAGACTGGCTACAGATAGCAGCACTTGAGACCAGAGGATCGTCCACTATCTTTCATGGTTCTAAAAATCCAAGACTAAGAAAGTATCGACAGTGTACTAAGCAATTGTAGCATTTGATATACATTGACATTGCATGATTTAAGTGGTGGCTGAAGTAAAACGTCAACACTGATAAGGTAAGGCTGATCTATATTCATACAATTTCTCTCATTGCTAAACACTTTGCGAGATCGAAGAGGAAAATAGATCGATTGCCCATCAGATAATCATCACAAAGCCTACATGGTGTAGTAACCATTTCTCACGCGGTTTAGCATAGTTCGATTCCATGAGTTTCTTAGCTTTACGATCAAGATCCTCCTATTTCTTATCTCCACATTTCCTTCGGTACTTGAAGAAGAGTGAAAGGCTTTGTAGGTCAGTTCCTATGAATGTTGGAGCTTTGTAAAAGATCGGACACGTCAAATCAAATCTGAAAATCTGAAAATCCTTTCGTTATTATACTTTCATTCTAACAACTTTTCGTCGTGCTATTGAGTTTAGAACTTCCCTCAACAACCTGTTCGAAGAACGGTCGATCTGCCCAAGTGGGTTTTGTCTCACCGGAAATACGTTGGGGCTAGTTGAGACGTTGATCCCTCGATTCTGAACCCCATTTGGAGATACGGTAACTGTTTTTCACAGGAAGTATACTGAGGTCCCCACAAATATCTCACAAAAACCATTCCAACCATTCTCTCGATGTCGCAAGTAGTCCGTCGTTGTAGCTCCAAAGCTCTCGACTCGGGACTGAAAGAGATAGGATATTCCTACAATCATAAAGCATATGATGGCTATCCAATTCGCGGACCTTCTTATGGAGAAGTTTTGGAGAAGATGGAGATCTTAATGTAAAACATGGGGAATTCGAAGAATTCCATACTTGACGACTTGCAACAAAAGTCGTACATCGGAGTGTTTTAACTTGACTAAATCCTTTTCATATGACCTCGAAGATGTGAATATGGGAAAGTCGCAAAGGATATGAAATTTCAAACAATCTTTTATCTATTAATGTGCAAAGGGATATATTTTGCTGAGCGTTAGTTTTTGATATTTCTATGATAATGTGGCCTTGCCTCACAGTTAGAAGAAGGGGACGGACTTGAGCTCGATTTCGATAGCAGAGTATTTTACGGTTGTAACAAAATCCGGTGGATATAAATAATTCCAAGCGGACTAAGAATTTGCATTCGTTCTACATAGGGCTGGCTAGGTGAGCACAGAACTACATCGATGTCATAGCCAATGTCGCAGTTGAGACAGTCTCTCAATCCTCGGACGGGTTTTAGCTTGGTTTGTGTCGTCTTTGCTACTCTCGCATTTCCTTTTCCTCTTCTCAGGACACATGCCAGTTATTCTTGAGCAACATTTTGATCATGTCTATCGCATTGATACAAAGGTTGTAAAGTGTGACACGCGGAGTAGCAGGACTAGAAAATTATCAAGCACATGTTCGATTAATCGAATTGGAGGGTATCTACAACGATGGCTCATCAGAGAATACATCAGGTATCCATATCGAATCATTGATGTGGCGATCCGTTACATCTCGTTTACGGGATTTTCATAGATGATCCTGAATTGAGGGAAGAAAAGAAAAGCAGGCATGATTACTTTGTTACCGTTGTGGTGTATGAGGTGAGTGTATTTGCTGCCCTTAATTTTTATCATTATGAGTTATCACGAGAATAAAATGATCAAAAATTGGAAAAGCAGATATTCTACAATAGATGCACTGATTATGTATGCCAAGCTTCAAAGGTTGTAAATCACATTGCACCATGTTTTTGGAATACCTTGAGTTGGATTCTAAAATGAAGCATAGGAAAAATGCAAAACATTGGAACTCCTAGCGCCCAGCCCGCAGTCTTTCCCCTGTCTCCCAACTATGGTAACTTCCACTGAGCAACCTACGCCCTGCTTTTTCCTACGTTTACGCCTTTATTACCCTCTTTTACCCATATTTCGTTCCATGTCGGTATGAGGACTTGCTCTGCGATTCTTGCCACTATTTCTTTTGGGCTCACTCTCTTTGGATGCAGATGCTGAAGACTTAGAATCTGTCTGGGGAGCCGATCTGTCTCTCGATCCTTCTCTTCGTGTCTTTCTAGGACCTCTATCTGCCGCGGGTAAAAGGTTGTCGAAGAAATCCTGTGGTTTGGGGGAATTGCGCCATGCTTTTGTGGGGAAATCAAGTTCCTCGTTAGCCTTCCTTGTCCGTGGCCTTGTCTGCGTAGCATTTCCATCGCCACCATTGGATGGGTTTCGCGTGCTCCCTGTTGAGCTACCTGAAGGTTGAAGGAGACTTTTTTTGACCTCATTCGTTTCTTTATTGCTCTCCAAGCTTTGTTTAGCCATGATATATTGCACCACTTCGAGGCTCTTTTCTTCCATTCTCTTCTTAGTTTCCTTAGCCTCGCGGTGGGTTTTCACGCGTTCCTCGTCGGCGAGCTTATTCATTGTTTTTTCTGCTTCCTCAAATTCCTTGACATATTTTCCCTCCCTCATCTTGTCAAGATCTTGCTTTGAAGCCTTTCGACCTCGGGCTTTTACGAAGTTCACCACCTCTT
Organism: Botrytis deweyae; assembly: GCF_014898535.1. Lineage (NCBI taxonomy): Eukaryota > Fungi > Ascomycota > Leotiomycetes > Helotiales > Sclerotiniaceae > Botrytis > Botrytis deweyae. Next base: position 111,140 of record NW_024066257.1, read on the forward strand.
CCTTGGCTTCACTGGCTTTATAAGTTCTAACGGCCTTCCAATATCTCACAACCTCTGGCCGTTTCTCATTGTCCGTCACCTTCTTGCAATATGTATTGTAGGCTATAACATTGTCATGCTTTAAAAGCCTAGCAATTCTTGCCTCGGGTGTTTCTACTTTTGAACTTGACATTTTGGTTGGATCTGAAAGGTTACTTTGTAGATTCGTTTAGTCCGTAATAAATTGTGGATGAGAAGAGATGACTCTTGTTATATATATGACTATGTATGGTTTGTAAGGTTGTAACTTGAGACGTCTAAACTAGCGAATAGTTGTTGTGATTGTGAGTTGATTGTGGTGATGATGTTGTTATTGATGGATGGAATCCTGCTTTTATATACCTTTCACGATCACTTAGCTCCACCATAATGTACGTAGTAACACAACCATCACGTCAAAAAGCTCCATTGTTAATTGAATTTCGTCACCTCTCACCGGCCTGAGTGGTGTTGATGGACATGTGCACGATTTCCAACAAAAGAAAATACGGCTACCCTGGTCAACGACCATTCGAATCTCCAAATAGATTTCCAATCTGAATTGATAATGACCTTAGCATTAGACCGGGGTTTGATGCGTGCCTGTTTAAGACCAGATCGTAAGTCGGTCCATCGCTCATGGTTGAATGAAAACTGGGAATCGGCTAGATGGTCTACTATTTGGTCTAGATTTCCACACTTTTGATAGCCTTGATACTCATTCATGATGATAATTTCAGCTAGAAAGAATCTTCCAGTGAAGCATATTATCGTGGCCGGAAAGATCCAGAAAATTACGCAGCACGCAGTTGGTTGGCCTACCAATCGGCCTCCGTGATGTTGTTGCGATCTCCTGGTAGTCGGATGTATCCCGCAAGATTGAGTGTTTAATGAAAATCGTGATTCGCTTTGTTATCATGTTATTATAATCAATAAGTGTGGTAAGGTTTTGAAAAGTCGATGGTCGGTCATCTGTTATCAAAATCCAATTGCGAGGCGGGTTATTGCTGGACACCTTTCAACATCCTCTGGGTAGTTCCAATAACTCTTGGCTTCGTACTTCACACTGAAAGGAAAGAAACGATTTATCTTTACTTTCCAAACACAAATAAGAATAAATCCCGGAGACTCGGGATTGGTGTATTTAATAGTAATTATTCATGCGTTTGAACCAAGATTCTAATGATATGTATCCCATTCATTCATCCTCTCAATTAAACTTATTATTATCCATTGACTCTCTTCACAGAGAAGTAAGTATCTACTCATTTGTTATTACCATTCGAGGTCATCCTCAACTAATGCGACAACACGTGAAAGAGAAAGGATTGGTGTCGAAAACTTCTTCTTCCCATTCCGTCCGGTACTCTCCCGCGGCCGGCAAGGAATGATTAGCCAGGCCTCTTTAAAAATAGAATAAAATGGTGGAAACATGGGTTTCTTTCAATCAATTATTTCGTCATTCAAAAATAAATAGAACTTTAACCTGAGAGTTAAAATATTTGATACATCTCAAGTAAAGTTATTTTCGTATAGTGATAATCAGAGTCAAAACTTTCACATACCTCACAAATTACTCAAATCTCACCTCAAAATCCACTTTTAGGGTGATTGGCCAATTATTCGTTACCGGCCTCGGTACTGGCCGCCAACGATCTTCGGATAATTCTCGTCAATTTTGAATGGCCTGCACCGCTTGTTTGTAAGACGTGCGCCATTTTCTATTATTAGAGTCGCATACCTGGCAGAATGTTACCACTAGGCTTATGATGAACCTCACCTGTTTACTTTGCAACAGTCGTTCATATCTTGAATCATCTGTTATATAGATTTTCTAAGCCCATTTTGTTGATTTTGATTACTGCTGAAACAGGAAAATGGGGTTGAAAACACCCTCTCACGTAAATATGATGGTTGTATGCGCTTTCCTTCGTTTTTTCTATACTGTAGATCTGTATTTCTAATTTTTTAACGATTCTACCTGTAGCAGTATAGGCAATAGTATACTACAGTAAAACTATAGCGCGTATTTATATATTAATATAGTAGTTAAAGGTTGATATATTATTTCTATAAATATTTTTATATATTGAAACACTGGAATCCATTATAATATATTTATTTCTATTTATATTATATTAAAAACTAGATATTTTAGTTTAATTTGAAATAAGAATATATAATCTATTATTGAATTTAAATAGAAATAGATGTATTATAATAGATTCTAGTATTTTAATATATTATTAATAATATTGAATATCTTCAGTGATACAGCTTTTTATATCATATATAACAATATTTCAAAGAAATCCAATGATCATCACTATACTGATTTGTATATTGATTACGGGAAATACTATTGCCTATACTGATCTGTAGATTCTAATGATAATGATAAAGTCCCGTTGTTGTCCCAACCTACAGGAAGTAACATGGAAGAGAATATAGCGGGTCTTAGTAAGAAATAGTGTTCCCTACATTCGAGAAGTCAGTAATATCATTTCTAATCCCGTGTACGAGCATGAACCTAGAGAACATGTTGCGGGGAAGACACTGGCACTCAAGCAAATGGCTCAGTTGAAGAACTTACGAAAATCTGAGGAAAATTTACGATTCTCTCGCGGAGAATTTCGCATATTCCTTGGTGAATTTTTGGATTTGGCTGGAACCGTGGGTGTAATCTATAGCCATGTTGCTTCCCCCTACGTCCCAAATTGAGGGCTTTATATCAAATGACGCGGTCACATGAAATTTCTTTGAGAGCAGAATAATCTGAATAACATCATTGAGGAAGTTATCAAGAGAACGTTGAGAACAATGCTGAAAAATACACGGTAGATCAACACTATTGGAATCTTCTGGCTCGCCAAATCCAGATTCGTAATTCTCCCTGAGCTACGGCTGAAGACGATCTTGTCCAAGATTTAAGACTACTTGGGCAATCCAGGTAAAAGTAACGATGAGATATTGACTGCGCTTGACCCTTCAAAAGAAGGAGGTACCATTGACTCTCGACGGTGAGTTTACATGCTGCAGTTCTGGGTGCGAGAAATGCATTAATTGTTACTTTCGCATTCCTGCATGTCCATCGAGGCTTTCTACAGTATGAGATGTTATTCTACCATCCGCATACTCTAAAAGAACAATTCAAATCAGACACAGTACTCACAAAATAAAGCTTGCTTTACCGAAATCTCGGATTGGAATTTTTATCCTCCTCATCGGTCAGTATTATTAATCCAATCACTCTTCTCGATGGCATTCTCGGAATTGGCCACTATCCACCACACCGTTCTCGAATTTCTCAATCTCTAGCACTTCGATATCGTGGGGACGCTCCCTTGTGCTTAGATATGCTCTTCATTATACTTCACCCATGCATACTAGAGAGCTTTTGATTTCACCTTTGCTCCGATGTCATCATTTACTCTGGCACTTTTACATTTCAGTTCTGGGTACATAGTGCGCACGCATAAACTTGTGGCACGGCCAAGCAAGATTTTTTGATCGAACGTTAAGCTTGTAATCGTCCGGACTGCTTTCACAATAAGAGATTGCTGATTGTGAATTTATTTTCAGAGGAAAAGCTAGTTCAAGACTCGAGTTTACGGATATAGTGATGGTGTTCATAATATCTAGTCGACCTGTAAAAAGCCACGCATCGTCGAATATTGAAAGTTTCTGGTACACATGTACCATTCCTACCAGTACTTGAATCTCTTAGTTATCTTTATCCTCTTCATTCTCATTCATTATGTAGACATATATCGCTGCGTGCATTCCAAGCTCTACATCTACTATCGTAGTCAAGATGGAATATTCCCAATATTTATTTCGTATCCGGAACCAAAATCGAAATTCTACATATGTTCAGGACACTCTCAGCTATATACTACAAAAGTAACAGATAGAAAGTCTCACACAAGAATCCCAACAAACAGATCATCTAATCGATCAACTCAAAATGTATACAAAAGCACTATCATCTTTTTCTCTATTTACAAGACTTGGATATGATTCGAGGAAGCTGTACTGCTTTTGAATCCAATGATTTTCACCATGAGACGAACGAAGCGAATACTATTAACAAAAATCCCTAATAATTCAATCAACTTAATTTAAAAAAAGAACTCAATAATATCTAGATCTACAACTCAATTATACAATTCTACTAAAAATAACAGGACATATTATAATCTAAGAACGATCCTAAGATATATCCGCACTCATTATTATTATTGTAGGTCATGAGCAGGTATATGAGTATAGAGTATATATAGAATATAAGAGGGATTAGACTAATATTAGTCTATTATGGGAAGCTGGCTTAGTTTAACAACTAAAAAGCAATGAAAACACGTGATATTTAGGAATCTGTATTGTGGTATTGAATTTCTTATCCTATATTAAGAGGGAAAAAGTCTATATTATATACCTTTTCTATTCTAACCTAGCTTTCCGCTTTCGTTTATCTCTCGTAGATCTCTTCCTAATCCGGCCATTCCTTCGAAATAAAGCTCCTTTTTATATTCTTTATTAATGGTCGTTTTCGGATCCTAATATAGTTGTTTTCGGAAACTAATAATGGTCGTTTTCGAAAGCTTATAAGCGACGATCACGTGATTGGTCATGTGATCCTGTGAATCGCTCTTAGTATAGTATATGAATATAGAACTATATATATATATATATATATAAAAAGATGTATTATTATATTATTTTTATATAAAAACAATAGTCCCCTTTAATATATACCGTCTTTATATAATATATATATATAAATATTAATCTCATTAAAAACCTTTTTATAAGAAAAGAGTATTAATATCTTATATATATATTAGTCTTATTAAAAACCTACTTATAGAAAAAGAGTATTAATATTTTTATATAAATTATAATATTTTTAGTAATTATTATAATTTTGAATTATATCAATAAATCTTGATAATTTGATTCTTTCTAATAGTTTAGTTAAATTATCAACTAATTAATTTTCGATCGAAATCCAAATTAGATTTAAATACCCTTTATTTATAAGATCTCTTATATAATAATATTTAATATCAATATATTTACTTCTATCATAATATATAGAATTTTCAGATATAGCTTTAGCTAACATATTATCTGTATATAATGGGAATTTCTCTTATTTATATTAATTTAATTCCTACAAAATACACTTTAAATATATAGTTTCTCTAGTAACTAAATTTATAGAAATTAGCTTGGATTCTACCGTATTTTGTACTACAACAGATTGTAATTTAGTTCTTCAACTTATTGATCCATTAGCAAATAAAAATATATATCTATTAATAGATTTAACCAAACTTTTATTTTCTACATAATCCATATCGCAATATCCTTTTATATAATTTTTATAATCCTTTATATATATTGTTTTTAAAATTTTAGTCCCCTTTAAATACCTAAATATTCTCTTTATAACTACTAAATAATCTTTATTAGAATTAAACATATATCTTGCTAATTTTAATACAGAATAAATAATATCCCATCTAATTCCTAAAACTAAATAGAATAATTTCCCTATTGCTTTTTCAGCCTATTTTATTTTGTTTAAATCAACTTTATTTAGATTTATTTGAATACCTAAATAGTCTTTTATTGAATCTAAATCTTTCAGATCTAAATAGTTTTTAAGATTTTTTATAAAATCTTTGATTAGAATCTTACTAAAGCCTACAATAGTAATATTATCAACGAATATATTCAATATTAATTCCGAATATTTATTTATAAATATATATTCGTTTAATTTTATATTAATAAAATTTAATTTATTTAATATACTTTTTAATATAGTATATTATATTCTAGTAAACTGTTTTAATCTATATAGAGTCTTATTAAACTTTAGTATTATATTATTATTATTATAATATATTTCAGGGGCTTTTATATATATATTTTTATTAATATCTCCCTATACAAAAGCTAATACTATATCTATTTTATATATATACCATCTTTTATTTATAACTAGTATAAATATCAATTTTCAGACTATTTGCTTTATTACACTAGTAAAAGTATTTAAATAATCTAATCTATATAATTATTCAAATCCTTTAGCTATATATCTAGTTTTAAATTCAATATTATCATTAGATAAATATTTAATTTTGTATACCCATTTAGTTTTTAATATGTTTAATTCTTTAATATTATTATTATTCTTTTTAATAATATTCTATATATTATTCTTTTCCAGGGTTTTTATTTTATAATTTATAGCTTTTTCCTAATTTTCTTTTTGATTAGAATTTATAGTTTGTGAATATATTTCAGGAGTTATTAAATTTTTATTATAAGGCTTTTTTATTATTACTTTTTTATCAGTTTTTATATTGAAATATAATAATATATTCTTTTTATATTGATTGTTATTAATATTATTTAATTTAAATTTATAATCTTGATTTTCTAGTTTTATATATTGTAAATAAGTGAGATTATATATATCTAATTGTAGTTCTACTCTTTATATATACTTGGATTGTTTAATAGGAGAAAGCAGGCTAAACGCATTAGGCGTATTACGTAATCATCTTGATTGATATAGTCAACTGGATTGTATATAGCTTTTAATACAATACATACTACACTTAATACTAAAACCCTACCCATTCTATATGTTTTTTCTAGTAACCTATACAAGGAATCAAAATACATTTAATATCTTATCTCCATTCTTTTCATAGTTAAGTCTTAAAATTAAGAATATTCAGAAATCCTCTTTATCTCTAAAATTATTGCACAATAGTATCTATATTATAATTACTATATTAATATTAAAAAAGCTTTCAAAAAAGCTATAAATACTATACAATCTCATTGATTTAAAGAATTATTATATAATTACAGAAATCCAATATTTAAAGAATTCCTTCTAATCCTTCTTTTTACTTTTTAAATATCCCTCTTTTCAGAAATATTTTATATATTTACTTTTACAATATCTCTTATAAGAATTCAATATTACCTTACTACTAGAATATAAATTCCTTTTGACTTTTAAAATATCTTTTTAATACTACTCTTGATTTCGGAAATCTATTATATAGATTTTCAATTTTATCCTAAACAATATTAATATTATCCCTTTCAAATAAATTCAAATCATTATTTGATTTTTTTGATATTATTTTTATTTTAATTCTAAAAAACGAGATCTTTATTTTCTATTTATTTAATAATTATTAAAGAATATATAAAACCTTTTTAAAGATTTAATCTTATTACTTATCAAACTATAACTTTGACTTTCCATTTTCTAAATTCAAGAAATTCTTTTGAAATATTAATCACTAAATCCTTCTATAATATTAAATAATTTCATTACTTCAATAACTTATATTAAATAAACTAAAATCAAGATAAATAATATATTATTTTTCTTAAAAGAAAAGAATACTATTAAGTTATAGATTCGGAAAGCTAAGTAAGCTATATATCTTACTATTAATAATAATACTTATAAGCCATATACTTTCTTCAATTTTGTTCTGTTTAAATTTACTAATAGAGTTAGCAAATAACTAAATAAAAATAAAGAGTTTTTTAAGATTATAAATAATATTAATTTAACAAATAAGGTTTTGTAAAACAAGTTTATTATTACTTTTATTAATCACTTCTCAAACAATGAAAATAAAGATTCAATATAAATAGTTCTTAATACTATAAGCTTTTTAATTTAAAAAAAAAGTAAATCCATTCAAAAATACTATCAATATATTAAAAATCTATAATCAAAAATAGATTATAAAAATATACCTTTTTCTAAATACAACACTAATATTCTTCAAACCAATATTTAAAAAACCTTAATTAAAATATTTGTTATTAGTCTTATCAATTCTAATTTCTACTCAGAATTTATTAAATTAAATACTATTTATAGATTTCTAAATAAAAACTATTCTATAATATATAATATTTAAAAAAATATAAAAATGAAAAAGATATTTACTCAAAACAATATCATTAATTATATTACCAACATTTTAAAAAAACAAAACTTCAAAAATTTATTTAAAAAGAAAATTGAATTTTTTTTAGAATAAATATTTCAATTCCAATCTTTTAATCAATAAAATCAGAATACTTTTAATAACAATTATAATTTTAATAATAAAGAAAATAATGGTTTGAATTTGAAATTATTAAATTCATTATTTTAATTTACTTTTTAAACTTTTATATTAATAGGTATACAAACAAAAAAGACTGGATTAGATTTAAAGAACTTTTGGAATAATATTGTTAATAAATTGGAATAATATAATTACTTAAAAAAGCCTTTATATTTTAAGTACGGAATTTATGATTATATTAAACTGGATTATATAAATCAACCTTTTCAATATTGGGAACAAGTTGTTTTAAAAAGTATGGTTTTCCTAAATTATAATATTATAATTATATTAATAATTTATATATATCTTTAATTATTTAATACTAATACTAATAATTAAGTTGATCTAAATAATTACTAGAAATCTAAGTTTTTTATCAATTCGAATTTAATCCTTTTTAAATCAAATTCCATTTTCTTTTTGGCATAAATTAACAATGATTCAGATTATTCAAATAATGAAATACCTATATCTGGAATATATTCTTTTGGTATAGAATTTGATATAGATGCGAATAATAAGCAAAAGGAAATTCAAGCTTTTAATATAACATCTTACAAAAAAACTAGATTTAATAATATATTTAATATTACTGAAGATTAATATAATATACCTTATATAAAGAATATTTATATAAAGAATACTCTCCACAATAGATATTCCAATATTTTTGTTCTTTACTTTTATAAAAAATCTAAATCAATTTTTAAGAATTTATCTCAATTTCTACCTTATAACTCCTTATTTCAATCAACTCGAATTTCTTTAAACCTTTCTATAATATACAAATATAAGGAATATACTTTAAAATCTATATCAATTATATCTTATTTAATTCTAATAAAGAGATTTACTAAACCTTCTAAATCTTTATTTAATATTATAATAAGAGTAGAAGAAATCTTTATTAATTATAAAAGCTTGTTTTTCATTTTTAAATCAAGAACTTTTAGAATTAATATATTAATCCTTTATCAAATTTCACTCAATATGTTTAAAAACCTATAATGTCTTATAACTCGAAAGAATACTATTAAGAAAAAGAAAAAAAAGGATATATAATCTATTATTGAGATTATAAATAAATTTATTTTATATATTATAATATAGCCTAGATTTGATAAAAATTTAACTAAAGTTCATTATATTTGTATTATAAATATTATCTTGAATTAGAATTAAATAAAACAATATTTTCTATATCTACTAAATAATATAAATTACATACTAGAATTCCAAATTATACAAATCGACCTTATCAAATCTATAAATCTATAAATAACCAAAATCCTGATCTTACTTATTATTATTAAAACCTTTAATCAAGACAAAGCTTTTTAAGTTTAGGGAATTATTTTAATTCTAAAAAAGAAATATATTATTGAAATTATTTTAAGTAGATTTTATTATATTATTAATTAAGGATTTAATAATAATATAATTTCCCTAGTATTTATTAATTATTTAGATCTACTATAATATCAGATTATTTCGAAAAACATTATTTCTATAGGAATAATCAATAATAAGAATATCGAATTTAGATAATATATTACTTTTAGTTTTATAATCAAAGATATTCAATATATTATATATATTTTTATTCAACTTGATAAAAAGAATTATTTTAATAAAAATAAAAAGAATCTATTTTTTGATTTATTATAGCTTTATATTATTAAAGGTTATATTAATATTTTCAATTATACTATTTCTATTGATAACAAGAATCTTTTGGAATCTTATATTCTTATTCAAACTCTATAATTAATATAATCATTTTCTTATTAATTAATTCTTTATTCAACAAATCTTAAATATCAGATTATTAGATAAAAAGCTGAGATCTTTATAAAGAATGAATTATTAAAATCAAGCTATTTTGATATAAATATAATATATTTTAAAAGAAAGGTTTTCTTATTCGATTATAATAATATCAAAATTATTAAAGAAATCTCTAAGATTGAATTCGATTTTATAGAATTTATAACTTTATTTAGTTTTTTAAACTTTTAAATCTCAAATATAACTTTAAATTACAGAAAAAGATTGTTTTTTAATTACTTGAATTCTTTTTATATATAAGAATTAGAATACTATATTCTTTATAGAATATTATATAAATATATGAATTCGATATTTCTATTGATATATTTGAATCTATGAATTTTTTATATAAATCTTTTATTTTCTGACTCAAATTGAAATCTCTTTTCGGAAATCAGTTTTTTATATTTTCCTTTCAAATTGAATCTAAATATTTTATTCTATTTAATTATATATATTCTACTAAAAAACAATCTATTTCTCGATTATTATTTATAGATTCGATTGAATTAATGTAAAAATAATATAATATTAGTAATATATATATTGATTCTTTAGTTATAAAAGAATTATAATAGTGTATTATATGTTTTTTATATATTTATAAGGATTTGAATATAATCAAATTATATTATATTTTTCTAATTATTTTTTTTATTTATTATATATATTTAAAGAAAAGTATACTTCTATATAAGTATAAGTTTCGATCTCGATATAGTTCTTAATAGATATATTAATTAAATAAGATTATTCAAAATGATTATAAATATTTTATATATAAATATATTATAATAATTAATAATAAATTATCCAATTGGTTTACAATACCTCTCATTATCAAAAAGCCTGGTATTATATATTCTATATTATCTTTTTATAAATCTGATTTGAAATAATAAGTTGTTTTCAATTATTTATAAACGAAAGAAGAAATATTTAATAATTATTATATACTAATTCAAAAAGTTTATAAATATTTATTTCATTCTAATTATATGATTTTTATATAACTTGATCTTAAATATATATATTGAGTTATATCTTTTTATTCTATAAATAGATATATTTTTGCTTTCTTTATAAGAGATTCTGTTTAAATACAATCTACCCATATTCTATAAAATATTCAAACTATATATTTTTCAATATTCAAGCTTTTATATATTATTTATAATTGTATTCCTCATTTTCCAGAAAAACACTACTATTTAAAAAACAGCATTATTTATATTAACAAATACTCTTTTATTCTTAAATCTAATTCTCTAAACAATTTAGCTTTAATTAAATTCTATATAAATAATATATTTTCTAAATATAAAACAATCAAAGATATTTATAATACCCTTATAAACCATCTTTTCTTAAAACTAATTTTCACTCAATTATATCTTTCTTTTAAAAAACTATATATATTTATAAATAAAATAAAAGCTTTAAATATATTTTATCAAATAAACAATATAATAGTTATTAAGCTAATTCAAATTATTAAAATTAAAAACTTTTCTATTTTAAGAAATCCTATCAAAATTCGCAGTTTCCTAATTATTATTCAAATGATTTATCAAGATATTAAAAATTTTGTTAAGATATCTTATCCTCTCTCCTATCTTATCAGCAATATTAAATGATAATAAAAACTATATAAGCAACTTGTCTTTGAGTTTCTATAAATTAAGTATTCTGAAATAATTGAATTATATAATATCGATTATTCCTTTTCTATTGAGATATATACAGATTCTAATGCTTTTGTATTAGATTATTATATTATACAAAAACAATACTCTTTAGGAATTATTTTAAAATCTTTAATTATATACCCCATTTTATATAATTTCTTTTTTTTTATTAAGATTTAAAGAAACTATAAAACTTATAAATATAAGCTTTTAGTAATTATCAAATTTATATACAAATATCACTATTATTTTCATTATTTAAGATCTTATAAGATTTTTATTGATTATATACTATTAACTAGGTTTTTATTCCCTAAAGCTGAAATTCGTAGAATTTATATTTGCTGGGTTATAGAACTATCTGTTCTAGATATTATTATTAAATATATTGAGGAATCTCATAATAAGATTATAAATACATTTTCCTATATTATTTTTTTTAATTCGGATTACAAATTGAATTTACTTTTAGATTCTCTCAATTTATTTCAAGAAAATAATGGTAATCCTAAATAGGTTTGGAAAAATGAAATTAGTAGTTATAAAGAACTCTTTTGTTTATAAAAAATCAAATAATTTTAAATTATTATTGATTATGATATACTATAATCTTTTAAAAATAATCTAGATATTATAATATTAGATTAACTTATAATTATTATTAACAATATTTCTTTTAAACTAATTTTTAGTAAGTATAAGAATAATCTATAATATTATAATATATTCAACTATATTTCTATTAATACATTTTCTAACAGGATTTCTATTCTCGAAAAGGCATCTTTTCTATACTATACTAAGGATTTTTTTTTATTCGAAAACAAACTTTTTTATATATTCTATAAAATTGATAAGTATTGTATATAACAATATAAGATATCTGATATTCTATTATATATATATAATCAGAAAGAATACTTCGCTATAGAATTAATTATCAAAAAGCTTAGAAACCATTATTAATCTTATCTAATTTCAAATATCAAATAGTATATTTTAGATTATTTGAAATACACTAAGTATAGTATTCGATAATATATTTTTTATTTAATATCTTTTAAAATTAATTATCTATTTATTCTTATTGAATTTGATTTTATAGAACTATTTCTATTTATATTAATTAATAAAGCTCAGATTCTAAATATAATTTGATTTGTAATATAGAAACTAATAAATATAGAATTTATTATTGAAAATATAAATTACAATAATAATATATTTGATAAAGAAGAATATCTCAATTTCACTTATATTTTATTAATTATCGATTACTTCTCCTATTATATTTGGGTATTCCCGATAATTAATATTATAGAAGCAGAGACTATTAGATATCTAAATTAGCTTTTTAATATAATTAGAATTTCTATTAAAGGAATATATAATCCCGGTATATATTTTAAAAACAAAACTCTATATAATTTTTCAAAAAAATCCGGAATATTATTCATTTCTATAATTGTTGGAGTAAAAAAGTTGTTCGAAATAATTAAAAAAGAAAACAATCTATTTCAAAAAATATTTAAAAAGATTGAATCTAGTATTATTAATTAACTATTTGAGATTCAAATTAGTATTAACTTTTTCAATATACAAAAGATATCTTATTTAGGTTATTTCTCTTATGAGATTATATTCGGCTTTCAATTAGTTAGTCCTTTAGAAATCGAATACTCTTTTTATAAATAAAAGGAAGTATAGAGTTATTTTCTTATTATTGAGAATATTAATAAGAAGTTCCCTTTTGAAATATATTATACTAAAGTTTTCGAATTTATATATAACTAGAAGCTAATTAGATAAAAAGCTTTAGAATAATCTAATTGAAAGAAAGCTATTAATAAGGAAAAACATAATATAAATGTATAAAATAATTTTATATATCAATTAGGAGATATGGTTATATTATATAATAATATTTTAATTAAAAAGAAACTATATCTCTTTTACTACAATCCTTTTATTATTATCGATTTTACAAAAGATTATCAGAAATCCTATAAATTGTAACAAATCAATGAAAAAGCTATTTACAGATTATTTTATATCGATTATTTAAAGCTTTTTAAATCTCGAATTAAATATTTATATATATTATTTAAGAATAATATATTGGAATATTAGAATCTATAAGCTGATATTTATAAGTTTATTCTTCTATTTAATTTATAAAAAGGAGTTGGTATATAATAAGTTATATTATTAGTCTTGTAGAATTAGTCTTTTCCCTTTTCAGGAAAGGATAGAATCTATATTCTAATTTTGTTTAAAATAAATAAAGTTATATTAGAATAGGAAATTATGAATATTCTAATTATTAATTTAATGAATTCTATTATCTATTTAATTTAAATATAATAATAAGCTGATATATAGATGGATATCTATAATAATTATTAATTGATTAATAGAATAAGAGGATTAAATATATTATATAGTTATTTTGATATATATAAAAGGAATATGGAAATAGGACTTATTTTAGTTTAATTAGAGTATGTATACAAAGATGTATATTTTATAGAATCGGTTTAGAAAGCAGACTAAACGTATTAGGTGTATTATGTAATCATCTTGATTGATATAATCAATTGAATTGTATATAGCTTTTAATACAATACGCATTACACTTAATATTAAAACCCTACCCATTCTATACGTCTTTTCTATAGGGGTAGATAAATTAGAATTAAATGGTATTTCAATTATTAATTTGCTTTTATTAATATTAGAACTATTTGAATCAAAATTTTTATTTAAATCTTTATATATATTATTATGTGTATCTACCTCTTCTTTTTGATCTTCAGTATTATTAGGGTTTTCATCAAACTCTTCTAATAGGTTCTTTTTAGTAAGATTGTTTTTAATATTATTATTATAATATAGTATATCTTTTTTTATAATAAAATCACTAGAACTTATTATTTTATTTCTATTAGGTATATAAAATAATAAATTCTTCGATGATTCAAATCCTATTAAAATTCCTTTTTCTGATTTATAATCAAGTTTATGATTTCTTTTTTCTTTATGTTTTAATATATATGTAAGAGATTCTAGAATCCTAATATAATTTATATTAAGTTTTTTATTATATAATAGTTTAAAGGGTAAACTATTTATAATTCTATTATAGTGTCTGTTTTTAATATAAACTATACTCTTTAGTATATTAGGTTATAGAAGTATTAGTAGATTTTTATTTTTTATAAATATTAGTATTTTTTTTATTAAATATCTATTTAATTTTTTGGCTATTCTATTTTGGGAATGATGGTGAGGATTTATATATTCTAATATAATTCCTTTAGATTTAGTAAATAAATTTTATTGATTAGAATTAAATTCTTTTGTATTATTTAATCTCATCGCCTTTATTTCAGTATTAAATTGATTAAATATTAAATAAAATACTTCTTTTAGTATATTAAAAATATTTGATTTAAATTTTATAGAATATATCCATATACCTTGTATAATTCAATTAATGAAAATAATAAAATATTTTTCTTTTCTTAATTCTAATATTTTAAATAGTCCATAAATATCAGTACTAATTTTATTGAATTTGTCTAATTTCAAATTCAATAAGGATTTACTAATATTTTGAGTTATTTTGCTATATATATAGGTTTTATAATAACTTAAATCTATTTTAGAATCTTTTAGATTTAGTGTTTTTATAATATAATCTTTATTAATATAATTTAAACACTTATGCCATAAATCTAAATCTTTTAGATTCGTATTATTAGATTCTTTTTTAGATTTAAATTCTTTTTTAGATTTATTTATTTGATTTATTTTAAAACCTTTATTATTATTATAAATAATATTCTTATTTTGATTTAATAAATCAAAATTTATATTATATTCTAAATAAAATATATTATTAATTCATTTAGTATTTGCTTTTATATCAAAAGATTTATTCGAAAACTTATATATATTTTTAGGGAATAAAATTTTGCTTGCTCAACCCTTTTTAGCGGTTTGTTTAGTACTTATTAATGTTGATTTTAGTTCTGGTATATACTTTATTATTTAAATAAATATTTTTTTATTATTTATAAAAATAAGAATATCCCTATACCCTAATATTAATATAGATTCTCTATTAGCTATATTAATATGTTTTAGGACTTTATATTCTATATAATTTATAAACCAATCTTTATTTGAACAATAATACTCTATAGCTCCTAAATCTATAATAATATTGTTTTTAGACCGACTAGTATGATTAACTAGTATAATTATAATATTCAATTCGTATTCAGAACTAGATACTATATTATAATCCACTAAAAAGGCCTGATTTATTTCAATATCAAAGCTTTCTATATAATTTTTATTCTTTTTATTAAAATTTTCATTATTTTTATTTTTATTTTGATTAGTCTTTTTATTATTTTTATTGATCCTATTAGACTTTTTAAGTTTATTTAATTTTTTTAATTACTTTATACAATTTTTACTTGATTTTTTACTATTTTTAGATGAGTTTTTAGACTTTTTATAATCTTTATTATAAAGTTCTAGATACTTTTTAAAGCACTTTTCCTCTAAATGCCCCTTTTTATTACAAAAAATACAATTTAGAATAGTATTTTATGATTTTATTACTCTATTAGACTCTATAAAACCTTTTATTCAGATTCCTCGAATATTAATTCAGATATTAGCTTATCTAAATCAATATTATTATTATTATTATTTAAGTCTTTCAAAAGTTCTTCAATCTTTTTTAATTTAAACAAATCAAATAAATCATTTAGACCATTAAATACAATCCATATTACATAAGCTTTTTACAATTCAAATTTTAACTCTTTTAAATATATATAGAATAAAAATATATAGTTTATATATTCATCCATATTACTAAAATCATTATAATTTGATTTTATTAGCCTATTAAAATATCTTTTTATTATATCAAAAAAAGTTTTACTATAAATTTTATTTATAATATCCCAAAGCTCTACTGAACTAATTTTATCCTTAAATCTGTCAATTAAATCTATTAATATTATTGATTTTAGTATAATTAGAACTCTTTTAAATTTATCTTCATATTCTTTCAATTTTTCGTTATATTTAAAGTAAATCTTTTTCGAAATAAGCATATTATTATCTTTAAAATAGTATTTTCTTTCGAAACCTTTTTCTGAATTGTCTATATAAAGTATAAAACTATTAGTTTTTAAAAAAAGCTTAGATTTCTAATATCATTCTATATAATTAGATCAACCATTCAGTTTAGAATTAATATGCTTGATTCCTTGATTTATATTCATTTTTATATAATATATATGAATATTTTATTATAATACAATAAATACTATAAAATTAGAATCTTTATATAGCTCTTATAAAGCTTTAATTCAAAAAGTGATTTAGTATTTAACTACCACCTCTTAATATAAACTTATATAAATCTTTATATATAAGTTTATTCAAATTAGAGCATTTTTATATAAAATATAATATTATACAATCCACTATGGATGACGTATACATACACATATAGCTTTTAGAAATCTAGTTTTATTCTTCAACTAAATTTAGTCTTAGGAACACAGGCAAAAGTAAACTAAAGGAACTAATATATTTAAAATCTCTTATTATATTAATATAATTATATTATAATATACATTATATTACCGAATACAGGAATTCCTAGCGATTTTAATCGATTAGCCTCTCTTCTCACTAATCTAAATATTAAATCGATATTTTGATCTTTAACTTCAATAAAAATTAGATTTGGATTCGAATTTAAGCCTTTTTCTATAATTACATCTTGAATATAAATCGAATCCCAGACTTCTTTAATAATAAAATTAAGGTTTCTCCTAATAGCTTCTCTATTATAATTATACAATATAATTAAACTATAAATAGAATCTTCTGGATTTTCAATCCCTTCTTCTATTAATTAATATATAACTCTTATTAAATAAACAATATAATTATATAGATTGTTATTATTTATATAATATTCTCTTCTTGTTTTATATTGAATAATATCGTATTTCATATTATTTAGCTTTTTCGTATATCCTTTTATCAACCATTCAGAATAGTTTTATACTAATTCCATATATAAATAGATATATATAATATATTTATTCAGTATCTATCATAATATTTATATAGAAATAAAGGATTTATAAACTAATTAAACTAGCCTCTTCTTTTCGGGTTAAATTCGATATATAAAAGATATTTGGGATTTCGAAATTAATTAAATTGTAATTCGAATCGATATAATCATATATTATAGCGTTCTATATATAATAAGAAATCTAAATAGCATATTCTACGGGTGGTGAATCCGAATATATAATATCTTTATAATTATAATATACCATAAAGCTATATACTGAATCTTTAATATCTAATTGATTTATTTCAACTTGAATTTCGTCTCCTTATACTATTAAATAATATCAAACTATTATTTGAAATTATAATTTCATAAGGAAATTATTATTATTCCTAATTTTCTCCTTACTTTTGTATTAGATTACTTCGTATTTTCTATTATCTTATTATAAAAGAGTAGAAGGTGGTAGGGTTATAAAGTAGTTCTTTATAAATACCACAGATAAGTTATTGAGATGTAGTGTTTCTGGTGGAGGAGAGGAGGAGTAGGTATTATATAGTGTGTTACAAAACATACAAGAAGGTGAGTGGGAACTGATTGCTTTCTCTAAACTATACGAAGAAGATCTATAAATACTAGCTACAGAAAGAGGTCACGTGACCAGTACCAAGTTTCGCTCACATTATTTCTTTTAGAATCTTTTAGTTACCCTTATAGGTGTATCTTCACCTTCAAGTTTCATGTAATATATATATATACATATATATATATATAGTTTAATAATATAAATAAAGTGTATATCGATCGATAAGAGTTTAATGATTCGATAAGAGTTCGATAATTCGACAAGGGTTCGATAATTTGATAAGGATTCGTATATATATATATATATATATATATATATAGATCAATAGTTATATAATTCGATAAGGGTTCGAAGATTCGATAAAGGTATATAGATAGAGATCGACGACTAGCTTTATGTCTTCAGTAAGGTATAATATTCAATTCTACTACATCCGGTAACATATAAAAAGGATTAAGTTTAGGGTTAGGTGTACGTCTAGTGATATATAGTATCAATATAATATACGTATAGCAGTAATCTAATATATTCCTCCGGTGAAGTGTATTATAAATACTAGTATGTCTACAGTAACGAGGTATAATATCAATACTAATATATCTAATATAATATAATATTCTTCTTTATTTATACTACCTAATAGTATAACAAGAGTATATAACGTATATATATATAGACTTAAAACTTAAATAGAGATTCAGGATCGATATAGATTTGTACTAGTATATATATATACTTAGATGATATATGTAGTGTCTGGATTTAGTAAATATATATCAACTCAATAGAATTAAATACAAATTTAAATGCAATTTAACAAATACTCGAATTTCGATCGCTTTTTCAATTGTTTTTCAATCATATAACCCTTTCCTTACTTTTTCAAATCGAATATTAATATATATAAGCTTATGTTTTAATCATAAATATGAGATATTGGGCTTATAATCTATTATAGGTTATAAGTAGGTATATGAGTATAGAGTATATATAGAATATAAAAAGAATTAAACTAATATTAATCTATTATAGAAAGCTAACTTAGTTTAACAACTAAAAAGTAATGAAAATATATAATATTTAGAAATCTATATTGTAATATCGAATTTCTTATCCTATATTAAAAGGGAAAAAGCTTATATTATATACTTTTTCCATTCTAATCTAACTTTCCGCTTTTATTTATCTCTTGTAGATCTCTTCCTAATCCAGCCATTCCTTTGAAATAAAGCTCCTTTTCATATTCTTTATTAATAGTCGTTTTCGGAAACTAATAATGGTCGTTTTCGGAAGCTTATAAGCGACGATCACGTGATTGGTCATGTGATCCTGTGAATCGCTCTTAGTATAGTATATGAATACGAGCTTTTTCTCGGCCCTTTGTGGCTAAAAATAACAACGGCCTTGCTAGCACTCTCCGTAGTTATTTTTAATACTACTTGTCACGGGACCACTTCTGGGAGTATTCAGAAGCTTTACCACTGAGCTAAACGCCCAAAAGACTAGGAGGTAGAACCGGAAGTTCTACCTTACTCTCACATATATAGCAGGACAGGACAGGACAGGACAGGACAGGACAGAAAGGGCTTAGTGTCACCCCGTGACACTACTCAGGACTTATGCCTATGTTTGTGCTGTGTAGCTTTTAGAATTCTAAGGATAAATAAGATTTATATTCTTATATTCCATCAAAATGTGAAGCTTTTGAAGCTATTCAGAGATTATAAGCTTTTTGAAGTGGTGGTCTGTACACAGGCTTAAGTGGGGTATATCTAACTCTAAAATAATAATAATAATAATAATAATAATAATAATAATAATAATAATAATAATAATAATAATAATAATAATAATAATAATAATTAGATTTCGCTAGCCTCTCGCTTCTGGCTCGCATAAGGGCGTCGAAGGCGCCTTTAAGTCTAAATTTAATAAATCTAATCCCCTCTAATAGATCTAATCCCCTCTAATAAATCTAATAAATCTAATAAATCTAATAAATCTAATAAATCTAATAAATCTAATAAATCTAATAAATCTAATAAATCTAATAAATCTAATAAATCTAATAAATCTAATAAATCTAATAAATCTAATAAATCTAATAAATCTAATCCCTCTCCCCCTCCTCCTCCTCCCCTTTCTAATCCTCTCCTCCTCCTCCTCCCCTTTCTAATCTCCTCCTCCTCCCCTTTCTAATCCTCTCCTCCTCCTCCTCCCCTTTCTAATCTCCTCCTCCTCTCCCTCCCCTTTCTAATCCCCCCCCTTTCTAATCCCTTATCTCTCTTATCGCAAATCCCGAACCTCCGAACCAATCAGAAATGTTTATTCAATTCTTTAAGATCTTCAAATCTTTAATTTCTTCAATCTATTTTCTAATCAATTATTCTTTTTATTAATTATATTTTATCAATACAAAATTATTTTATTAGAAAGCTTTCAATTCATAGAATCCTAAAATCCCTCTCAATCTTATTTTATGAATTCTCTACTCTTGTTTTATGAATTCTCTACTTTTGATTTGTTGAATAAACTTAAATTCTAGTATTTTGATGTTCGCGTATAGACCTTACGTACTTTCTAGACTAATCAGCTTCCAGTTATGAACTATGTTTTAAATCCTGTATGTTAGGGATAGAACTATATATATATATATATATATATATATAAAAAGATGTATTATTATATTATTTTTATATAAAAACAATAATTATTATATTCTTTTATATAAATATAATTATACTATATATACCTATATAGTATAATATAGTATAGTATAATATATCCGCTCAAGTTAAAAACTATACTAGATAATTAACTCTCTAGTTTTCAGATAACAAATTATTAATTTAAGAAAATTACAAATAATATACGTAGTATAATATCTACGATCTATAGATTCTAAATATCAATATTATATTTAATTTACAGAGCTATCTAATTATTATTTATTACACCTATTTATTATATCTATTTATTACACCTATTTATTACACCTATTTATTATACCTATTTATTATACCTATTTATTATATCTATCTATCTATTATACTTATTTATTAAACCTGTAACGAATATCACGTGATACACATGATGACTCATCACAGCCTAGTTTAAGACTAGCTTGAACTAGACGTATATAAGAGATAAAGAGATCCCTTAAGAATCTCTTTCCTCTTTAGCTTTCTTATTCTAGTTATTTAACCTCTATAATGTACTCTAGTATGTAATCGTAACAAAACCTACCTATCTATTATACTCACCTATCTATTACATCTATATCTACATATAATAAATAAATCCTAAATATCTCATAAAATAAAACCTATCAAAAGAACTATTTAATCTAATCTCTTCTACTACAATCTCTTTTTCCATATTCATTTAGACTTAACAACTTAATAAAATATAAAAGTTATTAAATTAAAGTCACTTACTCATCTATATTTACATAGGTATCTACTTATCTTTTCATCTATCTATCTATTTATTTAAAATAATATTATACTTTCTATTTTCTATTTTCCATTTCCTATTTTCTACTAATAATCGACTTTCATTAATAACCGACTAATTCCTAATCGAAAAAAGCTATTATTCTAGAAAAGTAATTATCCTATTAATATTTTAGATACAAAATATACTAAAATCATTAAATTTTATTAAAAAAAAATGAAATTCATTTTTAATATTCACCCTTTAGTTTTTGAACAATTTCAAAAGAAAATATAAAATTATATTCGATAAAACTATAGCAATTTAATGATATCAAAATCTTTTGAATTCCTTCAAAATTGAGAATATTATTTATAAAATTCATATATTTTTCATTCAAAATTACAAAATCCTTTATCAAAATATCAACAGAATAATCGCTTTCCCAGGACAATCGCTTTCCCCGATTAGGAACTAGTTGGCCACTAACGAGAGCCGACTATTATCTATTATTTACTATCTATTATAGAAAAGACGTATATTGTAGGTAAGGTTTTAGTATTAAGTGTAGTGCGTATTGTATTGAAAGCTATATATAATCCAGTTAACTATATCAATCAAGATGATTACGTAATACGCCTAATGCGTTTAGCCTGCTTTCTATTATCTACCACCTACCACCTACTATATCATTAATTTACCCCCAAAACATTCAAACATTCATAGCACATCCCACTATTTCTTATAACATACACCAAGAGTCAAATCAACATCATTCAACAATACCTCACTCACCTCACACATCATCACTTTCCCACCAAAAGCTCACAACAATTCAAGCACCAAACATTCAAACATCAAAAATCGCATCATTTATAAAGCTTCTCAACAGTTTACTATTTAACTATCACACACAGTTTCCAATCCCCTCCCTCCATGTTTGTTTCCCACCCCGCGAGTTGTCATGTTACGAATTGCTGTGAATTCAAAATCACCTTTTTCAATCTCGAAAACGCCTTAACCTGGTATTCCACATGAATCCAGCTCAATAATTACCATATTCAAATTGCCCCTGAGCCTTTGGAGTTGTTCCTATTCACAAATGAACATATGACAAATGAACTTTGCCTTGGCGCTGATTATACAGTCACCAAACACAACCAGCCCAGGAGCCAAGTTCTACCCTATCCCCTCAAAAAAACATATAAAATGCCAGGCAGATGCCGCACGAATGTATATTGGCGCAAGCGCATCAAATCATAATTTCCCCTCATCAAAAAACACCGACCAACGCCCTTTCCATAAAAGTTTATCCGATTCCCAATGTTACATGCAGTAAGCATCCATTGAAGCTTCCCAATTTTTGATGAGACGCATATCGAGTTTGTAAAAAAAAAAAAAAAGTTTTATACAATAGGCCGTGAATCTTTCCCTATCAATATCTATCCGTGTTCGGGGGTGATTGCGTTTGTGATCCCCATAATGCGTTATGAACATGGCTCGGTGGCTCATTTGGGTGTATAGGCCTTCTAGAATTAGCCCATTGTTCTGATGGTGCTGCACTTCGTTCACGTGCTTCTTGATCAGCGCGATCTCGTGCAGCTTTTTCTGCAGCTCGCTGAGCTCGTTTTTGCTCGAGAAACCTTTCCGGTTCTGATAATTGTCGTACACTGTATGGTGATACCGGTCGTGTAACATATGGTGTTTGTGCTACTTGAGTTAAGTATGGTTCTGGTTCTCCTGTCACTGCAATTCCAATAGGATTCTCCTGCCTCCGTATTGAGCCGGGACTTGGATTGTTGGTCATCAGGCGATCTGAATTGTTGTATCGCGCACCATTCGCGGTGATATCTAATCCCTCGGAGTTATAACGTTGAGCCGCTGGAATATAGCCTGAATGGTTTAGGTTTGTAGGGTTAGGTTGTGCGTTATCAATTAGACCAACTCCTTCCTCACCTCTCATAGCTCCTTTGTTACTACCGAAGGTATTCTGTCTATACTCGTTGGCAATCGGTAAACCATCATCCCGTCCCTTGTATGATGTATCTGGTTCCGAGTGTGTAGATTGAAGAGACATGTCGTTGTCGTTATTGAAAGAGGCTGGCTTGTACGAAGGATCGGTCTCTCGATGCTTGACACCTACAAACAACCAACGCATACTTCGAGCAAATGCCTTGACGAGATCCCATGGGTTCATAGCGTCTACGAAAGCCATGATGCCGAGAGGACCACCTTGCTTAGGACCTCTCGGCTCTAAACCACCATCGGGTGAACTTGGGTATTTAACTGGTGCCGCATCTGAAGCATACGGCCTCCAAGGAAATGCGAACAAATGCAACACCGAGAAGATAGCCATTTCAATACAGAGTAACATGTTGGGGATACCAATCTTCAGATCGGGATATGCTAGATATTTGGTTGGCTCGACAATACCAATGGTAGATGACATCAGAATACTAATGGCAAAGCTTTGCCAGAAGGATAGAAAGATGACTGCTTTGATCGCAATAACTTTAAGGAAAGGTTTATGTGGAGCAAGATCAGTACGTAGTTGAATGTAGAATTGAATAAGGCAAAACATCGCAATTGTTACTGCGGCACCTTCAATGACTAGAATCTAGAAAATCGAAAAGTTAGCGGGATTTTTGATAGTAGAGAAATTGGACGTTACCCAAATGTGAGCAAATACTGGAGAATCCGAAGAATCACAATATTTGCCAAAGTATTCAGTGACAACCGCTAAAATGGTCATGGTCACTCTAATGAAACAGTATTGATAGACACCTGCCCATACAATGTTGAACCATGTCAAACCACTTCTGGGTGTTCTCCAAGGACCCTTATCACGACCACAAACTTTCCACATCCAAGTCACCGGCCAAACCCATGGCTTCGGAACTGCGGTTCGAAAGTAAATCTTTTGATTGTGAAGATCCGGAGCAATATAATGACATAGGAGGGCGAAGAAAGAGGCGATGGCGAATGCTTCGTAACACTCTGATATCACACTATAATATATCTCATGCCAATATTGCCAAAAACTAAGAAAGGACGCCACTGAATAAATGGGAACCATGAAAAGAATGCGGATGATGCTACCACGGATTAGTATATATGTATAGGGTGCATGGCTGAAAACACATACTGTCGTTGCTCATAGGGCTTTGTATAATGCAGTGCATGCATCCACATGAGATATAGCGAGAGAAGGATGGCGATCAAGGCCGTCGCCGCGGAAATAACTATACCCAATTCATGGAAAGTGAGATCTCCTACCAACACTTCTTCCGACCTCCCAACTACCATCATCATCAGTATTTTTTCCTCGTTATTTGATGAAGGGAATTCATACTTCGCATATCATCCAGCGTCGCATTGCATGTTGTGTTGATGAACATAACTGCGGTTGTTGTCGATCGACTGTGGCGCAGCTCGACAACTCGAGCACCGTCGTCGCCAGCGTAGGTTTTATTTTCAAGTCCCGTCGAATTCTAAATTTCTCCAAGAATCCTCATGTATCTCTTTCCTTCTCTATTCTTATAATATGTAAGTCGTCTCGATAATGGGAAAGGGTGCGTAAGTTCGAGGATGGATCACAGCGGATAAAAAGTGAGGAAATGGCGACTGTGATTGTCAGGATCCAACAACAGATAAATCTATAGGCCGATTTTGTAGACGGGCGTGTACCAGGGCGGGTATCTTAATGGAAGGGAATTGATTTGTTCTAAATCTTAATGGTGACTGTATCGCTCGCTCCAATGGGTATCAAGATTAATCGAATCGCTTTTCTTTGCAAAGGTTGAAGGGTGATGGAAGTATGTGCGAAGTTGCGACAATTTGTGTATAGTTGGATTTGCCTCGAGAGAAAGCGGAAATCTAGGTAGCAGACCAGTGCATGAAGTTGAAGTTTTGGAAAAGACGAAAATGGTCTAGGGCACCAGGGGGAGGGAAGAAGGATTCGAGGACTGGTGGAAAATAGGAAATGGCAAAGTGAAGCAGACTCAGGCAGAGAGAGTGAATGAGTGAGGGAAGTAAGAAACGAAAAGGTTTAGCAGACAAGGAATATAAAATTTCCCGGGCAGAGATAGTGTAATGCAGCAAGTGCGGATCTTTGAACTGCGGCGTTGTAAAAAATAGTATATCAGGTAGGGAATGAATGAATGTATGAAGTAAGAAAAGGCGTGGAAGGTTTGGGGGGAGGAGGAGGGGGGGGGGGATGTTGGGGGATGTTGGTTGTTTGTGGTGTGATGTGGTGTGATGCACCAATGAATTTGAACGGGAGAGAAGACAGAAGAGAAAGAGAGAGACGATGATAGCTGGGAAAAGTAGCTAGGTAGGGAGGTAGGGTAGGGTAGAGGGTAGGTAAGGAGGACAAGGAGGACAAGGAGGACAGGGTGGGAGTGAGAGGGTCACAGCTTGGTGATGGTGAGTGGTCAGTGGTCAGTGGTTAGTGGTTGGTAAGTTGTCAGGAATATGAATTGAATTGAATTTGAATATAAAATGGATTTACCTAGATAAGTAATATAGTAATGGTCGTAATAATATAATAACAATAATAATAAGTGGTAAAGAGGCTGTGCAGCTGTGTCATATTATATTTATTCATATCATTTATAACATTTATAACATTTATATCATTCATACCATTCATACCATTCATATCATCCATATTATTTATATTATATCATCCCATCCCATCCCATCCCGACCTAGTAATGATCCAAAGTATCTTTGTAGAAGTTGAGTAGCTGGACCTTATTTACCCACCATATCTACCTAGTATACAGAGTATAAATATACACACCACCATCAGGGAAAAGGCTATCGTCTTATTATCAATTCACCACATTACCTCGAGAATGCCGTGACTAATCAATCCATCGGATATTTCCATCAATATCAAAGGACACCAGGGAAAATGCAAAACTTCAAACCATCTTGGTAATCCGGAAGTATGATGATTAACTCCGTTCAATGTGCGTTGGACCCTTGGACCCGGATCGTAGGGAAACTTCTGTAACAGACTGACTGACGACTCTTTTAATCTTTGGACATTTCGCCAAGAAAGGCTCATTTTAATATACTACACTACCTCGTAGTATTCTATCTAGATATTCACATTAGTCATCTCCATCATCTCAGTCATCTCAATCAAATGCTTGTTTTCCCGAGTCGCTATGGATAAAACCGTTTCATCAAGCTAAGAAACTTTATCATACGAATGTCTTTGAAATTTAATCATTCACAAGCAATGTACGAACGATCTATCTATTGCAGCATTTCGCAAAACAAGATAAAGTCCATCTCTTTTCATCGGTAGCCACAACCTACCGTTCGATGATTGGCAAGTGGTGTACAGATAGGTAGGTAGATGTAAGACCTTACATTCAATCCTTTGGGCAGTATGTACCTAGTATATACGTAGTATGTACGAAGTAGTATATACGAAGTAGTATATACGTATTTGCTACTTCACTCATCACAACTAACATCGTACCTTGTCGCCTGACTCCGTACAAACAACTACGATCAATGATCGACGGCCGGGCGCCAAACACAGCCTGGGCCTTGCCTCGCTCGTACTTTGCAGGTGGGTGCTTCAAGCCTTCAATGT
The DNA here is from genome assembly GCF_014898535.1 of Botrytis deweyae. NCBI lineage: Eukaryota > Fungi > Ascomycota > Leotiomycetes > Helotiales > Sclerotiniaceae > Botrytis > Botrytis deweyae. The sequence goes on from NW_024066257.1 coordinate 138,603, forward strand.
CCATGCTATCTTTGCTATCCATCTACCTAGTCCCGTATCGCGATACATCATGCATGTACAAACTATACGTGAATATGGAGTACCGGTAAACATGGTGAGTGCCCTTACAATAGTGCGAGCTCGTGATGAAATGATCAATCCGAGCTCCTTACCTATGATGGAATGTCTATCATGATAAAACATTGATCAGCCATCGCAACGCAATGCATATTGAGCACCAATACATACATCTACCCACTTACATAATACACACACAACTAATTCTCTCCTTCACACGGCAATACGCTGTAGATACAAATTTCGACATCTCGACTCTCAATATCGGAATTGAATGAGATATCTAACACACCATGAAACAACACGCCAAAGGGGGCTTGGAAACACCTCGTCCACACAAAAAGTATGGACCATGTGGAATCGGACCCTATTCTTAGAAATCTCAAGAGCTTACCAACCTACGTGATATTAGGATGAGCCTCCTTATGTGGGCATGGGAAGGAAGTTTGGTTTTTCTAGACCCAACTTCAACTACCTCCCTAGGTATATACCAGCTACACAGCCTTTCTTTTCATATATCAATTGTTCTACACTACACTCACTACAGTACGATACGAGATGATATATATAGCTATATACCTCATTCACCTTGATTACGACCAACCCATCTTGCAATTAATCATCTACTGCATCGCATTACCTTGCTAGGATTTGGAAAATCCACAGAATACGAAGATCATGATTTAAATCCAATCCATCAAAGTATCAGTATTGCGTCAATGAAGTACGACTAACTTCACACGCATAATTTTCACAAGTGTGAAAATACATCCATCTTCCATATAACCAACCAACAACAGATTCAATTCAATCCTCGTGAGTCGTCATCCTCCCAAGTGGAACGGATAATACTCCCGTGAAACAAAGAGTCTTGACCTTCATTCATGCAATGCAAACTTCTCTTTTCAAACACGTGGATTTCGTCACGTGTGTTTCATTTATATTTACATGGGTTATTGGTCTTTTAGACTCCAATCGCATCGACGAAGATTGAAAGATGTAAAGCAGTACCTACCCACCTTTCACATCGAATGATGTTTGGATATCACGACGAGGAAACATTCTGCGTCTTTCCGATTTTTCGTTGAGTGGAGTACTGGTAGACCATGATGGATTCGATTTCTTCCAAACCTTCATATACATTCTCCCGCATCCCGCATCCCAGATCCCAAGATGGATTCTCATCATTGTGAAGATTAATGAAGATCTTCAATTCTAGATTATCAACATCCAAACTCTACCAGTCCCCGACCGATCGCATCATCTTAGTTAGTCCCTCTTTCCAGAAATTTCCCGCATCTAAAACATACCGTCTTCAGCACAGACTTCGGTACTTGCTTTCTAGACCCCAAGCTCAATATGTGTATCATGAATCGTTATGTGAGAACAAATAACTTGATACCAATATCTGCATTACAAACATTGAATGGGAAAATGAAAAGAGTGTACGTATGTATCGATGGGATCAGACTTGTATTCGGAAAATTATATCGGGGTTTTGTAATACCCTCCCCCCTACTTACAGTACTAGGGCACAGATAGTGGCCGATCACCTAAATCACACTTAAAAAATAGCAATTTACTATGTTTTGTATATTATATTATTAATATTTATAATAGTTTTTTTTTAAATTAGATTTTTATATATATAGTATTTCTATAGTAATAATTATAATTTTGAATTTTTGAATTCTAATATAATTTATTCAATTATAAATCTGCTATTAAAATAATAACTTATAAAAGTTCTTCAGATTTCGTTTATTTTACTAATGAATTCTAAAATATCTAAAGTATTATATTTCAAATCTATATAATATATTCAATAAGAATTCCAAAAATAAACTATTTAATTTTTTTGAAATTTATTATTAAAAACAAATAAGATTATATAAATATATGTTACAAATTTATATTTAATTATATTAAAACTTATTAATTTTAATAATAAGTTTTAGTATGATCTAGGTAATCGGTTACTATCTATACCCGGTAATTATAGAAACTTTACATTAGATTTATCTTTACGAATCCTTTTTTAGAAAAATGTTTCTTGAGACTTATTTGCTAGATTGGATTTGTGATTGTTGTTTTGCTATATTATACTGTATATAAGCGGGATATTAATATATTAAGTGATACGATAATAAATACTTGAGATTTATTAATAGGAACATATTCACTAATCAAAATATATAGTCGTATCCTTTCTGATTCATCGATTTGCATCGAATTATATTATTTTTGATATTGTCTCGAGTTAGTATGTTCTACGGAGTATGTATTGTTTAGCGGTCTAGTAGAGTTGGTTGTATTTTGAGGGTGTAGATGTTTTTGGGTTGGGAAAGTTTTTAGGTTGTGAATGTTTTTGGGTTGGGAAAGTTTTTAGGTTGTAAATGTTTTTGGGTTGTGAATGTTTTTTATATTAGAAAAATTTATTTTTATAATTATCTTGTAAGAAAATCTATACATGTATCTTATATAGAATTTAACAAACTCTCAATTTAATATATTTCTTTTTATATTGTATATTGATTCTGAGATAGGGAGGAAATATTAAGAAGAATCATATATTGTATTATATATTATATTATATATTTTTATTCTTTATTCTTTATTTCTTATTTTTATTTCTTATTTTTTATTTCTTATTTTTTTTGTAGAAGGATTTGAATGGTTTTACTTTTACTTTTACTTTTACTTTTGTTTTTATTTTAATTTTTATTAGGTACTGTAGTATTCTTATATTATTTATAGATTCTTGGATTCTTGAGTATTGTGACGAATATCACGTGACACACATGATGACTCATCACAGCCTAGTTCAAGACTAGCTTGAACTAGACGTATATAAGAGATAAAGAGATCCCTTAAGGATCTCTTTCCTCTTTAGCTTTCTTATTCTAGTTATTTGACCTCTATGATGTGCTCTAGTATGTGATCGTGACAAGTATACGGTTTTTGAGAAGGGGGGGGGAGGGTATTGGTGGAGATGGAGATGGAAATGGGGATGGGGGTGGGAATTTGGGAAAAAGTTGAATTTGTGGGATTTATATAGATTTGTGTTTGTAAGGAGTGGGAGGAGGAGGAGGAGGAGGGGGAGGGGGAGGAGGAGGAGGAGGAGTTGTGAGTTTAGCTTTTAGAGATTGGGGAGGGAAGGAGATGGGAGGAGTTTTGGGAGTGGAGAGGGGGGTGTGGAGAGTTCTGCTGCGTTATTGGAGGGGTGGTGGTGTGGTGGTGGTGGTGGTGGGGGTATGAGTTGACTTAGGTTGGGTTGGATTGGATTGGGTCAATGGGGGCTGATAGGGTTGGGTTGGACTGGTTGGGTGGGGTGGGGTGATAGAGTTGATGGGGCTTGCTTTTAGATGGGAATAGAGATGAAGATGGGAATAGGAGTCATGGGAATAAGGAATGGGAATGGGAATAGGGAATGGGATGAAGAGAATGAAATAAAAATCGATCAAGAGAATTTCGCGGAATTGAAATTGGAATTGGAATTCGGAGGTTTGTGGTGGTATTGAGTGAGTGAGTGAGTGATGTAGATATGAATGTAAATATATTTATAGATATAGTAGATATAGTAGATATAGTAGATATAGTAGATATAGTAGATATAGTAGATATAGTAGATATAGTAGATGGGTTATATTAAATCTTGATTCTGTTAGGGAGGTAATCGGAGGATAGATTGATAGATGATAGATTGATAGATTGATAGATTGATAGATTGATAGATTGATAGATTGATAGATTGATAGATTGATAGATTAATAGATTAATAGATTAATAAATCAGTAAATTAGAGTAGGGGCTGACTTGAAGTTGGAGGTTTATTATATATGTATATATATGTGTGTATATAATACTATCTATCAAGAGTAAAATAATATTTCATAGAAGAAGAGCTAGGCCTTAAAGACAGGCAATAGAGATAATCTTTGGGCTGGGCTGGGCTGGACTAGGCTGGAGTTCTATTTCTATTATATGTATCATTTATGTTTAGAGAGATTTATTTCTATATATGTGTGTGTGCGTAGTGTGGGTTTTATATGTATCGATAGATGATGGATTTTTGAATTGGATTTTGAGGGGATTTTGAGAGATTTTGAAATATGAGAATGGGGAGATATATAGAGGCTTGGGGGATGGGGGATGAGGGATGGGGGATGGGAGTATGGAATATAAAAGTATAAAATTATAGGAGTTGGGATGCTGAATGCGATGATATAGTATATTATGATAATAAAGAAATATACTATCAAAGACTAAGAATAAGAACATAATTAAAATAAAAGATACGCATCTCATTTACTCTTTTCTATTTCCTAAGAAACGATTTTCTAAGAATATGAGTTTAGTAGAAGAGTCAATAGGTCAGGGAATAATAGTAAGATATAGTTTTTTTTCTATAAAATATATTCTAATCTAGAGTATAAAAGTAATTTTTTATATATTATATATCTTCTCTAATAAACTTATATATATATATATATATATGTTATATTATATTATATGCGATCACTTCTCGAATAAAGTATAAGATGTTATTCTATATAATAAAACGATATTTTCAAGTATAAGTATACTACAAAATCTATTCCAACAAATCATTTCTATATTATTCAAGTTTAAAATATTACGTATATTACTAGAAGTAATATAAATCTGCTCTCGTACTACATAGATTCTAGTAAATGGAGCTATGTTCCTAATTAGAATCTGAATCATTTAAAGCTATCGTAGAATCTATGATATTTGAAATCGGAAAAATTTAATATCTGAAACTCGAGTTGATGATAGAGAGTTAAAATATAGGATTAGAAGGTAAATCTATAACTAAAGCTTAATTCTATAAACGAAAGCTATAATCTAATGTAATGGACTAGAATCTAAGTGATATAAGAGTAAATTTAGGTCAATATTAGTGTCGTGGGAGTAAATAAATTAACTTTGAGTGGTATGAAAGTAGATAATACTGATTTATAGTAATATATGAATATAGAAGTATTTATATCTGAAACATCGATATATTTACTAATCTTCTTAAATATAATACATTCTCTTAATAAGAACGAATAGATAGTATCATATGCGTTTTCTGAGTCTAATATCAAGGAAGATCTAAACAATCCGCGTTTTGTGGAAGTATCTCCTTGAAGGGATATCGGAATTAATAATATTAGCCGACAAACTTCTTTCCTGCTATCTTTATTAGTGATTGAAATTGTAAAGATTGTTGGGGAGTAGATTGTAAATGATGTGTAGTCTGGTATTTTCTGTCTGAGACGTTGTAGGTTGTATAGCGGAGGTCATTATATTGACAATTTGGAGTAATAATACTGTGGTATTGTTCCTAGAATTGGATGGATCACTGGTCATTACATTGGTGGATGAAGAAACCATCGACTGTCTGTCTCCGCAGTTACTAGAGAAGAGGGAGATCATATTAATGATGACGGATGAGGCTGAAGGTTATGGTGGCCTGCATCTGACATATAAATAAGTAATAAAACAGGGTTCTTGGTTTTAACATCGCATAGTTATACGAAATAGAGAAGCGAAGAACGAAGGGGTATGTGTAATTTTCAGCCTTTCCTTAATGTATCCGAAGTGTACGCTTGGAAGGTTTCTGGGTTTCACCAACGTAGGCTTCTCCGAACATAATGCCCTGGACGTAACAGCAACCCACAAAGTCATAGTCATACACATTCTCTCTTTCCTGTCTTTTGACTAGGAACGGAAAATTGCCACCGTCAAATACCCATACCTCATCCCCAGGCTCGGTGTCTAGGTGGCCCAATCCCATCATGCCACCCTTTGTCACAAAAAACTTCTGGTTTACCACCTGCGCGCACATGATCTTTTTGTGCAGCCATCGGTTGTCTCTGGTTCCATCCCGAATAAAGACGGCCACCCGACGCAAGTCATCCGCGCTGGGCCGTCTTTTGAACTCCTGTTCGCTATCTCGCATGGCATCGACGATCACGAGCCTATGAAAAGCCTCGTCGCTGAAATTACCCGTTCGCTTACGTACGGCTGCGTGCGAGATCCATCCAATCCCGAAGCGTCTGAGAGATAACCACATCGGGTATGGTTTCGAAGGGTCCCTTGGTTAGCCTGGCGGGGGCCAAGACATCTACGGTATCTATCATGATGCCCGTCAAACCTAGCACATTGAAATGGTGGCTTGGGTCCGCTGTTGCATCTGTGAGGGCTTGCTTGTCTAGACGATTTTCTCCACAGGAATTATAGATCTGTTTGTCGCCCCAACGCCGGTAATATCTGTCGACGCCATATTCCACAGAGTCATTCATATCGGTCGCCCAGTTCGGTATATCCCTCGTCCGCTTGCCCCGCTCGACACGTGGTTCAAGTGCTAGCAGTGCTAGGCTGTTTTCGTCGAGGAGTATGTCAATAGTAAACGCGCTGTATAGTTCTGCTACGCTTGTCTCGTGGCTGCATTTGTCAGTGTTATGCATCTCAACATTGGGATCCCTGAGTCCGCGAAGGCCAAATACTTTGTCGTGTGGCACGGTTGCTTGGCGACCCCGCCATCGGATGGCGGCATCGAACGCAGAATCTCTCCGTAAATGTGCATTCTGGAGCCAGATAATAATGGCATATTGGGTTTGTGCATAGTGGGTAAGTGGCCAAGTCTTAAATATGCCGTGTTGATAGGACAGTGGCCGAACCAGCAACCACTTGTATATGGGGGGGTTGAGAGCACCAACGACCCTGCCCCACGGGACCTGCAGAGGACCCCAGTGGAATAGTATCTCGCTCGGGAGGATGGCCTCCTGTACCGTCCATATGCGTTTCTACCATGGGTTCTTAGCGTAGCCAACGGATGCCAAGGCCCGGAGATATGCTTTGAACGTGGGAGTGTCTGCAGACGAAATGGAATTTGGAATGGGCGATTTTTCGTCTTCATCTGAGATAAAAAGGATCAGGTCCAGAGCAGCCTTGGCATCTGCCACCGAGAATTCCGGGTCAATCTCCCCCAACCAGGCTAGACAGCGACTACACTGTGAGTAGACATTATGCATCAAGTGGACCTGCGATAGTCTTTCCTCGTTGTCGTCTTGGTTTACACAGAGCTGGTCAATCCACACCGACCGCTTCCTATCTGGTAGCCGGAGATGGCGAAGAGCAGCATGCAAGTTGGTAGTAATAGATCGAGGGTTGCCAGCCACCTCAATATCTACTGTTTCATTAGATTCGCCCCAGCAGTAGGATACGGCCTCGTATTGTGGATTGGGCGAAAGAGCCACAATGGCGATTTCGCAGCAGATAGGTAATGCATCGTCAGTGCCGCCGTGGGGAAGAATGTCAAGGATACGAATTTGATCTCCTGAAAGCCGGCTCCACATCTTGGACACGCCTAATTAGCTTAAGGGAACAGCTAGTGACTTGGAAGGAAGCGTGAGTATACGGAGGTGAAAGGGATCTGAATCGATGCTAGCTCGGCGACCGCAAACGGCATTAAAGGGGGGTTGGGCTGACAATATTTGTAAATAATCCTTCTGTCTAACGAATTGGATGTTGAGCTGTACCCCGCAGATTACGGCGTAGCATCAAGTCTGACATACCGACCTTGTCAGGATGCCAATGGGGCAATGACTTACCGAGTACAGAATGCCACATTGTTACTTATATTTCAAGAAGTAGAGAAATATTTCTTGAAGAATTATCTAGAATGAACACAATCATCTCTCGCCTGGGATCATCCATTATTCCATTTCTAGACGGAGCTTCATTCTTGAGACTGTCTGACCATTTCGTCCGTCCTACCACCCAGAAGTCTGGGCCCTACTTCTGATGCAATTAGGGGTACTCCGAATTCGTACCAGCAAAATACTCAGATGTATGCCGGTTTGACCACTATGATACTTCAATAGTAACTTGTCAAGTCGGACCTGGGGGTGATAGGATAGAAGGTGATGGTCACGTGTGCTCACTTGTGTGATACAGATGTGGTAATTTCTCCCGAGGTCAGAAGGACATCGGCCTTGAACCTGATGCTTACCGTGAACATTGAGGGAGAAATTGATTCAATTTACTGCGAACAGTGTGAGAAACCATATCCTAACTACAGCGCCTTACGGGAGTTCTGATTCATGAACAAGTTCCGAGTCCGAATCATTTGGTAGAAAAATCAAGTGTACTCACGACTTTTCCGATATCGGGAAGCCACGACCCCGCATTCGACCGTTCATTTGGGGATTCACAAATGAGTGTAAAGGATTTGTTCCTCCCTTTGAGATAATGTGTAAATATGTAGTACATTCCATTGTTAATGAAGTAATCGCTTTAAAAAAGGTATATATAACGGCGTCGTTGGTGAGATGACGTCTTTGTGCTGATTCTGGTGTTCTGGGAATTTTCGAGGTCAATTTCGCGGGTAGTCTAGCGTGTACATTGACCCTCAAGGCATTCGATCACATAATTTTTGATAGCTCCGCCAAAAGAGTCTAATCAACTGTTTCCTAAATATACTAAACTATATTACATTTTAGCCTTCATTTTGAACTTTATTTAATTCTCAATTTATTAATAATAAAAATAACTTAATAAAACTTATACAAATAAAAACCTTATAAATTCTCTTTTGAAATTAAAAAAAATTATTAATTTAATTCAATTCCTAATAAAATTATAAATCAATTAACAAAATAATTTTGATACTATAATAATAAACGAAATATTATTTTTTAACCCCCTTTTATTATAATATAATTAATAATCTTCAATAAAATTCTATAAAATTTGTTAGAATCAATATAAGGTGACGACTAGTATAATATAGGTGTAGAACTAAAATAAGACTTTTCATTAATTCCTTCGAAACCTCTTTCCTAAAGCTATATATATATGAAAACTCTTTGCTTGCTTCCGGACTAATAGTCGGCCCGATATCGATTCCACATCGTATCAATACCCGTAATAAAATTCATACCTTATATTATTCTTATTTCAAAAAATCTTTGTTTTAATTTTAAAATTCTAAAACCCAAAATTGAAAGATATATATATAAATATCAAAAAAATAAATAAAAATAAATCTTTATTATAAAAATTTGAATTATTTCCTTAATAAAATAATAGAATATTAAATATCAATCTAATTATAATAAGTTTTCTCTATTTATTAAATCTTTTAGATTATTTTTAAATATTTTATTTAAAAAATTACGAAATAAATATTATTAAAATGTAATATATTTTGAAAGATTTAGGAAATGACCAACTAGATCCTCTAGGAGAACCTTGTGTATATCAGCTAGTCAAAAAAGTAAAAGGTTTAGAAGTAGGTCGATGTATATACTAGACTATTTCGCGGGGTTCTATAGTAGTAAAGTTAATACCTATATATAAATAAAATATTAGTATAAATCCCCATATAAATATTTGATATATACATTATTAAATTCAAACTTTTTTTATTCCTAACGAAATAAATTCTTCATTTTCGACGAATATTTCCAGTTTAAAATAATAACTATTTATTACTGAATTTTAATAAATATAAAGAAAATAAAAGCCCTTTAGTTGAAAACCCTTAGGAAAGGTAAACGGAAGAGAAGCGAGCGTAAAAGCTAAAAAAAAAAAAACGAACGAAAAAACTAAAAGGAAAAAGGGAATAATTATAGAAGTTAAAGCAAAGAAGAAGCAAATAGGAGGGCTAAATAATAAGCAAAGAATATTAGTCGAAAGTTTAAAAGGGGGATTAGTTCACCTCACTTTCAATTTATTCTTCAATTAAAAACTTTATTATTATACTATATAATAAAAATATATTATTTAAGCAGAAATGTCACGGGGCGGGCAGGCGGGATCAGGAATCTATATTCGACGGTGCTAAGAACAGTAGGTACAGGGTGTAGACTAAGACGTAGCTCAAAGAGCTACGATACAGGATCTTCTAACGTGAAGATATACAGAGTTTTCACTTGTAAGCTAGCCTAACCGGGCCTAGCTTATCGCTTATCGGTCACGTGTATTCACACCGTGACAAGAAATATCAATCAACTCTAATCTATATAGTTATATTTCATAATCGATTATTAATCGAATTTAATACAAATTTAAACTTTTTTATATAAAAATAACCTTATCTAAATAAACTAAGCTAAAACTTTCAAAAATCTCCTTAAATCTCTTTAAAATAAAATTTTCTAATTATATATATATATATATATATATATAAAAGTTAATTACATTAATACTATATAACCCATTTTTTCAATATAATATTAACTATTGAAAACTTTAATACAATTAACGAAATGATTTATTCATTAACCACGAATTCTGCCACTACAGGGGGGGGGCGGTTGGGTAGTTTTCCCAAAAGAGTTCGGATACTGCTATGTTATCTAGAAAATTTGAAAGATGAAGTATTGTAATTTTAATATACTTCAAAAATTTTAGGGCAATGAATCATAGTCGGACAACATAGTAGCGGTTATGCTGGTAATAATTTAAAGGTTAACATGTATATTTCATGTCGCTAACATCGTCGTCTGTATGTCTCTCCATGTTGTTTCAACTACAAACTTCGGTCAAAAAGCAGCGATAATGACAATCATCAGTCTCATGCCTCTTCTCTGAGGAAGTCCTCGACTACTTTTGACTATGGATGTCCTTGATATTTCTATCGAGATAACTCTGAAGCACACAAGTTGGCTTGATGCTCCTTTCGCAAGCTTACTACGCACAATAATTACCAAAACAAGGCCATAGCCTCCAAGAGTACTTCAGCACAATGAGCTGGGGGGCTTTAGTTGAACAGTTGATGGCAATAGATTCTACTAGCGTAGCGGACAGTTAAGACAAAGCCAAAGAAAGATATGTTGAGTGCTATTCGAAAATCTCGGTCACGGTTAGGAAAGTTGACATGAGAATGGAGTTAGGGAGAAAGATGGCGACCATAGTACTTGAAAGAATTTGAATGTACGAATTCTCTTACTTAAAGTGTGCCAGAGACGTTTATTTTTGTATCCTTTTCATAGCGAATCTTGCAAAAATCGTTAGTCATGATTATAGCCTACTTGTGAATACCTACATAGAATCGAAGTATTTTGTGTCTTGTAAAGGGATATTTCCAGAAGTAAGAACCGTGGTTTATTATATAGCAAGCATAGTTTGTCATATTGTTGTAGAATTGGAACCATTAAATTGGGTTTCACAATGCTTTTGAATGCGCGAAGAGAAGTGACAAGAAAGGGACGGATAATTTACAGCTGGATTGTTATGGATTTCATAGCGGAATCGTCTTTTTGCATACTCAATCGATATTGGCATGGATGTGGAGATTTGAAATAGAGAAGCTTTGAGAAGGTGGCTTAGTTTCAATGAATCATGGTTTGTGATATGGTGTGTTTAGAGTGTAAAATCCTTGGAGGATATTGAGGTGGGAGGGAGGGGGGAAGGGGAAAAGGGGTTGTCTTTTTGTTTATGCTCGAAGCTTGATTTGCTGGCGTGGTGGAATTTTATGGTACCAGTTTCTCTGCTGCATTTTTTCCCTATTAGTTGCTGGACAAATTAAAAACTTGATCGAAATGTGGAATGTAGATTAAGATTGGAATTGAAAAGAAGGGATGACATGGCATGGGCGTGGATACACATTCCTCTCCTTCATCCATGAGGCGATTAAACTTTCATTCAAGACTCTCCCTTTTATTCTCACTATTCATTGATCCATATTCAACATCATATCAGTACTCAAACAAATCCATCACACAGAGTCGTAAATCTACGATTAAACCAAAAACGAAAGCAAATTCAATTTTACCAAGATACAATCCCCTCAAATCACTTCGCTATCATGTATCTATTTCCTTCAACCATCACTGCCGTCCTCGCTTTCTCAACTCTAGTCTTTGCAATTGAAGGATCGCTTTCTGTATGTTTCCATCCCTCAATATCCCCCCTCTTCCTCTCCCATTTTATCCCCTTCCTTCAATGACACTCGATCCCTCTTCCTTCCAATGAAACCCTCACTAACATCCCCTACCCCCAGCAACGCAAAATCTGTATCGCCAAAGGTGACGTCTGTCACAAAACGGGCGAATCATGCTGTGATGGATTCAAATGTGCGCTTGCGCATGGGGGGAAGGCGGATGTGGGGTATTGTACTGAGAGCGGACTCTTGTTGCAGGATTATTACCAGGCGAGTTTACCTTGAGCAATTGAGGGATTTGTGGAAGGGAGGGTTATATGGTGATGGGAATGTTGAGTGGTTTGGGAGAATTGTTAGGGGCGCTTGGTGCAGAAGAGGGGCTTGTGACAGAGGTGATGATCCGGCATGGTATGTAGGAGTGTTGTTATTGTGGTTTATAGTTTATGGTTCATGGTGTGGTTTTATTGAACTTTTCGTGTTAGGTTTGGATTGGATTTGTGTGAATTGGGTGCTTTTTTTTTGTGGACAGTAAGGGGTTAGGGAGGTTAATTCACGTTGCAAATTTCACATCAATTATGTCAAGCGAGCAATATAAAAATGAAAATTGGTTGTCAAAAATAGATTAAATTAAGGTTTACTTACACGGATATGACCTGATAGTTAAAGGGGTTCATACATATGGGAAATGGAAAGGGAGAGAAGGTGTTAGAAGGGGACCTCAAGGAAAGGAGATGAACTTATATATGATCCGGGATCCAGTGCTTATCAAGAATCCTTCGAGAAGGAATTAGTGGCATTTCTGTGATCACCTCTCACTAAAGGTCTCCCTTTCCGATTCTCTTCAACAGCTCTTCCAACCTCTTCTCCTCTTCTTCTTCTTGCTGACGTTTCTTCTCTTCTTGCTCGAGTCTTTTTCCCTCTTTCTGGAGGTCTTCCTCCTCTTGCCTGCGTCGCTCCTCAAGATTTCTCCTGTGCTCTCTCTCTTGTTCTTTCTTGCGGTTCTCGTCCTCTATTTCCTTACGTAGCTTACGTTCTTCTTCAGCCCGTTCGTCTTTCCTAGCAAAGAGCCTTATACCGTAGTAATAAGCTTGTGCTGGGCGCCCGAGAGCCATGAGGACTTCGACTATTGAAAATTCGTCGACTGTCTTGTAGAAATGTTCTTTGCAGAATTTCCTCAACACTTCTTCATCTACGGTACTTGCAAAATGGACTAAGGATGCGCAAACAGTTATCCAGTGATAAACTTCTTCGTCGTCGAAAGTTGACTTATGCTGTCTGAATTCGATTGTCTTCTTTACCTTTTCTGCGTCCGTTTGGAGGTTACAGATGGAATATGTGAGTCTGTTGTATAGACGATCTTCCTCTAGTTCTGGACTTGATAACAATTTCACAAGATCGTCAACTGTATCTCTTTCCAGAATATTGTCTATGATGAAATCTTCGTCGAATTCCCGCAAACTTTCTTCTGCCCCCAATTGCTCTATCTTAGCTCGATAATCTCGCGCTACTTGCGCAAGAAGGCTATGTGTTCTCACCGGCTTGGAAAACGCCCTCTGTGTCATGTAATGAGGAGGATGAATGGTTGCGATTTGATTTTCAAAAGTGTAAACGAAAGCCATAAAGTTTCTAACTGTGCGAGCATCTAATCCTTTCTGCTCGTTACCAATATGAACATGAATGTCTGCGCTCAAATCACAATTAGTCCTATAAACTGAGTCGATACATCGAAGTACACTTCTTACCTTTTGCTTATTGTCTTCGTTGTAGATGTATGCTGGGCTTTGGATCTCGATTGGCCACCAGAAACATGTGGGTTCATTAGGATTATGACTTAGACCATGATTGATAGTGGCATCATTAGAGATTACCCAGTACTTTAAATCTTCAATGCTAGGGTTTTCAGGTTCTTGTTCGTCAAGTTGAGCCACGGCTGGAAGTCCATTTTCAGTAAGAAGTTTTGCTATGTCTATTTGCAAAGCATCCAACTGTGCATTAAAGTTTTTAAGTGTTTCTTCATGCAGTACCTCGTTCTCTTCAATTACATCGGGGGATCCCAGGTAAGGAAGAAACTGATCTTTGGGATAGTTCTCTGGCCTTGTGATGCCGTATACGCGACGAGGATCATTGGGTTCTAGATCAAGGAATTGATCGGGCAACGATTTCACAGCGAATTCAAGCTCGAAGCCAAATGTTAGCACAAGTGGGCTTGTGGGTGGGAGGGTGTTTTCGTCTGCCATCTTTGATTTATGTTAGAATATGGGCTAATAACTGTCTCTCAAAAATTTCTTTTGTGCTCAGTAACACAATGCCCTTGTTATATAGCAGTAATAGGTTCTTTGTACAAAGTGGAAGCCTCTCAATGTCTTTGTCTTTCTGTTCGACAATAATCAAGTAATAAAGAGAAAGTTGACAGGCATTGTTCAATCTTCGTACCGATGATAAATCTTTCTTTGTGCTCAATGCTCAAACCACAAGGGCTGGTCAGGCATTGTTCAGCAAAAGGAAGCATGTCGCAATCGTGATCTTGTAGGAAGGTTGAATGATTGATCCTACATCTGGCATAAACTCTCAGGTGTAATTATGATGATGATGATAATGATAATGATGATGATGAAAGAGGATGAATTATCAAGACTTCCTGGTAGTATTCATCCTATTATCAACACGTTCGTGTCATTTGATCAGATGAGCAGATATAAGTCGGTACTCTTCTTAGACAAATCCTCAAACAAGCTTATCATAATATTATAGTTAGCCCAAGTTCGAGGATGAAAGTTGTTCAGTATTAAATTTGAGCTCGGAAGTAGTCCATCGGTTTGAGTTGTCGAGGCGGAATCTCATAGTCCGATCATAGTTTCATCTTAATTCTGAGTCTTGACGAGTCTTGAGCCGTCGTAAAGATTGATTCTTAGAGAAAAGTCTGGTTAGGTTTGGTGATCCATTGCAAATGCGTGACCGCGTAACGTAGAAAGTATCTCTGAAGACCTTGCCGCCGCCAAAACGAGGCCGCACAGGGCTAGGAGGATCGGAATCGATGTATAATTTCCCTATTCAGCCATTTTCCAAAAGGCTAAGGTACATTTCACGGCTTATGAATTCCCCAGACATTTGGTAGTGATGTCTGATTTTGTGGCTTTCTACATGGAAGACGTGTCACAAGCTCGAGGTGGTGGCACTGGTCTGATTCTACACGTGATCATTACTATTCTATCAATAACAAGGGTAGCTGGAGAGCTGGGATAACACGAAGTGCTATCGTTGTGAGTTGAATACAGCAACATTACAAGAAGTAACTCGGGTTGTGATCTATTCGTTCTTATGCTCAATTCATGCAATACGTCTTTAAAGTGCTTAACGTAAGGGAAATTTTTACGATGCAGTATCCTTACATCTGTGTTAGTCACACACTCGGCGTCTTATCAGCTTACTGGGGCTGACAATGACAATCTGCCTACCGAGAAGCTTTCCAAGCATCAACGGTGAGAAGTGCAACAGATCTCTACTAGGAAAAGAAAAATGGCACGTCGTCCTCCTGACGATGGTTATCTATATGAGCGTCTTCGTGGACCTCGCCGTGCAGAAACGTTACCCGTCCGGTTTGATGAGAACCCCACACAAATACCGGAAATTGGTATTCACCGCCGGCGCGTTGGAGAGCAGCGCCATGTTGCTGAACCAAGTTTCTCACGCGGCATCATAGATAATGAAAACGATTATCACGATTTCTACAATGATCAGCGGACAACCAGACCACCCAGTCGCTTTGTTTCTCCGAGTCTACCACCACCTGAAATTACTAGAAGTCGTCCCAGAAGTCCATCTATAGCGTCTGTCGACCATCGCAGAGACCAGGCGAAATCTTATTACAGCTCGGCGCCTCCTCCTGTATTCTTTCATGAAGGAGCTGGTGACAAAATTTACTTGAAAAGAGCGGCTGCAAGAGAACAACCTTACTCTACTCGTGCCAGGTCTAGGGAAAGACGTCGCTCCAGATCCAGGTCCCCCACCCGGTTTCGATACAATGGGTCTCGAAGTTCAAGTCATGAAAGAGTGCCCAACTTAAGTATCTATGGTGGAAGATATGGAATCCATGAAAATAAGGCTGCCGAAACCTACATTGAGTCATTCGATCCCGAGTCTGAGGCATATTCTTTCAGGCTTTCCCGCCATAGTAAAAATGCGCTGGAGTCAGAATTGACAGATGACTTAAACTCAGGATCTTCTGAGAAGGGAGTACCATCGCTCCCGCTTCAGAAACATAAATCGTTGTTAATGCAGCGTCCTAAGATTGAAAAGATAATACAATCCCATTATAACGGCGATGGAATCATGGGGGGAATGCATTCTGTCAATTTCACAATAGTACCTGGGCAAGCTGGATCTACTGTAAAATTGCCTTCGCCTCTTTTCAGCTGGGTGTGAGTGCCTTGATACACGTTTTAAGATAATTACTAAATGTTTTAAGTCAATTCGAAGATTCAACAATGGATTTTGATAGCTTCCATGTAAGTCTCTCGGCAAGTGCGAAGGCAAATCGTTATATGACTAATGGCTTTTTTAGAGTAGCATATTGGATCTTGATGGACTAAAAGAAGGTGAAAGACTTGGCATTTCTAGAATACTAGACCTCGTGAAAAGAAGATATCATAAAACATTGCAGGTTTCCAGCCGCACTAAAGTAGGGCATATAATTCCAAAGCTTCTACAAGAATCGCTCCGCGATGAAACTCCATCCACGACATTCAAACCAAGGAAACTTACATGGCTTTGTCTACCGTACTTTTCTCTGCAAAAATACACTTCTTCGACTGTAAAGTCTTCATCCCACCCCCCAAGAACACTCTTACAAACACGGCAATCTATGACGCCGAAGGAGCGTGACTTGAAGCAAGCAGTATGTCACCTACCAGATACACCAGCAGGGTCTTGCTTTCATATCGGTCAGGCTTGGTTCCTCATCCTAGACGACTGTAAATAGAGCCAGTTTGATTTTTTGGGGTCGCATAAGACTGACTAGACTTCTAGCTTCCATAATATCGTGTGCTGGATTATCCACAGCACAAATGAGCAAAGACTCCATTTCAATGGCTCCATTCCGAAGTGACAACTCTAATTCACCGATGCATACGCTTCTTGTGTCAGACTCGGGCTCTACATTATGGTCATTTCCCATTGGAGAGTGTACGACATGGATTGTGAGATTATTCTATTATATTTTGAAACTCGCTGGTGTGATAGCTAATGCCTTCTTAGGACTTTGTGAAACATTTCTTCGAGATTTGGCCACTTAGATTTGAATTTGCGTATGACGGTCATGTAATCGCACCAAAGGATTGGCCAAGGATTTTCAGACGAGCCAAAAGCTCAAAAGTTTGCCTTCATTTTCGACTAAGGTAAGCTCTTTAAAGATATAATTTATTTGATTATTGTTAACACGCGTCAGCTCAAAGTCAAAAAGGCCACCAGCTGGGGTTCTGATTGTACCGAGTGATTCTATTGGAGGATTTGGGAAAGGAAGCCAAAATCCTGAAAAGAATGGTGCCTCTCACCAACCGGACTTGAAAACACCAAAAGAAGATGTCAATACGAAAGTCTCGCATTCTAAATCTGTCGACGCTTCGGAAGTAGCAGAAATGAACTGTTCGGATGAGCTCCACGTCTTCAACTGGATGAACACACAAATTGACAAATCAATTGCTCCAAATGTCACCAGAAGCTCGACAGCCCGTAATGTTGCGATAGTTAATAAAACTTTACTGCATGATGATCTACAGGAAATTGATGATTTCCTTTTGCAGAAAACTAATATTAACGAAAGACTTGCATACAAAGCTAGCCCAAGGCATACAAGAAAACAGTTTTATGATATTTTGTTTGAAGTTGAAAGCAAGATTCGGACGGACCAATCGCTTCAGGCAACATACGAATTACAGGTGGAACTTGCCAATGCTGCGGAGGTTCTATATAGATTCTTTCTATCCCCACAGGATTCTGGCCCTACCACTGAAGAGTTTTGGGGTCCATTATATGAGATAGTTGTAGTGAGTTGGCCGCTTTTCAAGTGACTCTAACCTAAGCTAATTATCAGGCAATGCTTCCATATGGTCTGATTCAAGCAGACGGGTCTCTAGAGAATGATGATTTAAATTCTGTGCCGCAAAGGTTTTCTGACAGAGCTTGGATCGTAGATACGAGAGATGTCAAACAAATCATTGATTGGATGGCGCTCATCGGAAAGCGCGTAGAAGTTTTCAAAGAGCTTCTGTCTGAAGTTCCAATTCTTGAGCGCTGCGAAATCGGTATCTCTGAGAAGTTGCCTCGAGCATGGTTACATGTACTTATGGCTCTCGCTTTTGCAAAGGATATGGCATCTTCCTGGTACACACATATGAATTTATGTCTAGACCTTATGAATGAAGGTATGAAGGAAACTCTTCAGACACTATCGAAATACCAGCTTTCGGAATATGTTGTTTTTGCACCCTTCGATGTGGCTTCTCTCATGACCTTTCAGCTTTCGCAAGATTTGACGGGCTCCTGTCCAGATATCTGTACGACGTATGTTGACTACATGATATCCCTGGTAAGTGTTCCGACATAAGCAGTACTTTAGCCATCTAACAAGGCACCAGGAATCCGACATCGATGCCGATCCGATCAATAGAGAGCATCAAGGTAGAATCACTGACCTGAAGCAAGAAATTTCAGTCATTCTAGAAACCCTAGAAACTCAAAGAGAAGTCATACAAAACGCTTTGTACGCTCAATCGAGATCAAATTACCAGAATGCCAGATTTAATCGAGTTATTCCTGAACATAAATATGAGTATAAACCGCCAACATTTTTTGAACCTCGTACTGCAAATTACCGGAATCACGAGCGATCGGTTTATCATGGCGACAACTACGGAGATTTGGAAATCATGACTACAGGTCCTGCAATTAACCAGTCAGCTCGCGATAACACCCGTGGATTGCAAGGTCTCCTCTTTCGAGAAAGTCTCGCACTTATTGATGAGCGTATCGAAGTATTTCGTGATATCAACAGTCGCGCTATGTACCTCGAGGATTGGGTAATATTTTCCCTTGCATTCACAAGTTCCTATAATATCAGAGGCGACTATTAATACAATGACTTAGAATCTTCGAAGTATTGATACAAACAAAGATAGACAAGAAACTGCCGTCTACGCATTCACAATCGTAACGATTATATTCCTGCCACTAAGCACTGTCGCATCCATTCTTGGCATGAACACCAATGATGTGCGCAACATGGAAGTCACACAATGGGTATTCTGGGTGATTGCTATTCCTATTACGATAATCATCATAGTTTTGGTGTTGATATGGTCCGATGAGTGGTACAATTTCTGGGCTGGATTTAAAAATCTATGGGGAAAGAAGACAAAACAGAGACGCGTACGTTTACCAGATGAATATCCTAGGCCAGAGACGAAATCCGGATTCGGGTTTGCGCCTGCAGCAAGATCAAGTGGGATTTATCCCGGGCATTATCCTCCACCACCTGGACCTTTCCTGAGATCGAGAAAGTCGCGTACGATGTTTGATGACGTACCTTTGCCGTATTGACGAGTTGTTATACTTGAGTTTGCCTAACAATTATTTGTTTTCTATATCCTCCTCTTTGACCTATCATTTCGTCGTGTTCACCAGTCTATGTCCTCGTCGGGGTGTCCAAGACTTCAGAATGCAATCCAACTTGAGAGTTTCTAGGTCTTAAAACATTGTAAATCTCTTAATAAGATTGCTTGAGTAATCCCTATTAAATTCCCCATTTTTGGATTGCAGTCCAGTCCACCAGAAATCCTAGTAGTTACAAAATCCCGTTCACTGTACTTTGGCATACAAGATTGAGTTTTGTCTTCCTTTTTCAATTTATTCATTGAATATCCTAGATTTTGATTTAAATGCTTTCAGCGGGTATTCCTAGCTACATAGCTGGTCCTTGTTTCTATGTCTATCCTTCCCATGCGGAGACGCCGTAATGTCGTAATATATCCAACTGGACATCGTTTCCCAAAAATCCCAATGTTGCTTTTGCAGCGCCGTGCGTGAGCATTCAATCCCTGGCCCACCTCGAAACACCTTTAAATTCATCCAAAATTGTATCCACAAGAAGAAAAAGAATACCCAAACTCCATATCAAACCAGCATTTTCCATCATTACTCTTCCTTTTTTTCCTTTGTCGCCGCCTGCTTATTGACTCCAAACATCTTTCGAATTTCCTCTTCCGCCTCCCTTGCCACAATACCTCCCCAGTGTCCCATTAGTCCCTCACAAACCTCCTCAGTCCAATTGACCAAACTTTCTCCATACTGACAACCCACCCAGAGAACTTCCTCCCAAACTGTCTTTTCTAGATCATGTCCTTTGAAGGTCTTCATCGTACTTTCCTTCTTTCCCCACATTCTACTTCCTTTGTTTTTAGCTATCCAATCGATCATTTCAACCGGTGATAGTTTAATAAGATTATGATGCATAAACACAACCTCGGCATCCTTATCTTTTCTGAAAACTGGATGCTCTTTCTGCTCCGTTTCTTCTCGAAGGTATTCAGAATAATCATCGCTGGGATTATGTTGCATCATACTTGAGCTTTTAAATCCGTCGGCGGTATGATGTCCGATGATTCCATTTCGCTGTCTTACTTGATAGTAGTTCCTTTCGAGGGCAATAGCGGCATATAACCAGGTTTCCTTATCACCCTCGCCGGCATCGCATTGCGTTAATAGTGGGTAATAAAATGAGGGACCGAAAATATTGTAGTAGAGGACTAGAAGGAGGACATCGCTATGTGTACGTTTGGACATGATTACTTGACCAGATTCGGTGGTGCCGAGGGAGAGGAGAGAAGGAGTGGGAACTCCAAGGACTTGGAAGTAGTGGGGAGATGTGGTCGCCCACCAGAAGTCGGGCCACTGCGCAGTTGTTAGCAAGTGATATTTTTAAAGAAATCTTTTAGCAAAGGAAGTTTCTCACCAGAACATAGCCATTCTGTTTGAAAACCGGTGCTTCAAGCCACTCAACCGGGTCCACAATTGGGAAGTTATCCGCATCCAAAAACAACACGTCCTCAAATTTACTCAGAAGAACTGCAAATATCTTATATTGATATTTGGAAATAGTGAGGCCTTCGTATTTTGGAATCATAACACAGCGCGCATTGAGTGATGGTAACACTACTTCACAGGTATGTTCATTGTAATCCTCTGGATTCGGCATGAAGACTTCCACTGGTAATGTAGAATTTGTTCGGCGAAGCATGCGCAGCGAGACGAGTAATGCGCCGGTGAATCTCCCACCTGCTACAGTTACGATTCCTTTGGTACCAGGTTTATATGGAATTAGGTGAGTCGAATTTCGTATTATTTCTACCGCAGATTCATGCGCGAGTCTTGCGGCTTCAACTTGTTCGTCGGATACTGGCGTGACATCTCGACGCTCTGTACTATTTGTGACTTCTTCAATTCCAAGGGTTCGGCCTACACATGCGGCACTTTCGGTAAGTTTTGGTGGTGCGGCTTCATGTAGCCTGCGTACTATATCTGATATTCTTATTTCATCGGTCGTAGGATTTATTGTAATATCGGTGGTATGGATTGAGACATTGAGATTTGTGAGATCGTTCGGTTTATTGTAAGTAGTATAAGTGGTACTGATGGTGAAGCTAGAGAAGGGCTCCTGGAGAAAGACAGGAGTTTCTAAAGACCACAACTGATCTCGAAGAGCAAGATACAAAACGAAGATGACAATGATGAGTATCGTAATCCTTTTAGATAGAAAAGTGGCCAACATCTTGAAGATCAAATGATGCCGTTGTGAAAAATACGAATGTTCGCCGAGTAGAAAATATTATATTACCAGTAAAGTACGGTTCGAATGGGGGATGAGTAAGAATTCTGTACATATCGACGGTGAATGATAAAATGAAGGAATGTGGATTGAACTAGAGTGAATATCTAAGCCCCATCAACGACCATGATTAGGAAAGTAATGAACTTCATTAAATTAAGTTTAGATTTGAAAGGTCAAGGTCCTAGCAAAAGCTTTTCATTATACCTATCGTCTGATATGACTAACTGATACGATGTTCTATCAAAAAAGGAGACATCTGGAATTTCATTGGTGATGTGGGATGAGATAAGACCAATCAATTTCGACGCCACAGTTCGTGATAATTCATAACCTTCCCGAGGTCCTACATGGACAGCACAACTCGCCGGCGCCACTACTTATGACCGTTGAAATAAAGTTTTTATGATACCGAAATTCTGGTGAGATAGAAAGCTGGACGCTAGACAGGGGATATGATCGTACTAAGAACCAAGAGATGTACGAAACAGGGTAGAGAACGCGATAAACTAAACCAATTACAGCAAATTACTCTCATGCCCTAGATTTTCGAAGCTGTTTTACTCCCATGCCCCTTGGATCTCATCTCAAGATGATAGATTCTAGCTATTATCGACTAGATTTTAAGTTCTACGGAAATGAAGATAAAAATGAAAAATCACATGACCTTCCTTCTTTAGAATCTACTCCGTATCATTCTGCCGCGAAATCCATTCATATTATAAAATACATTATGCTACTTTATAGAATATGGCTTATGACTACTAGAATACAACTTTCTGAATACGAAATACATTGTAAAATTTAGGGGATAAGAGAGTAATATATGTAACAATTTTGGTGCATGAGATTAATCTGTTGAAGATTCTAGGGGAAGAGAATAATTTGCCGAGCTACCTATTTATAGTTTAACGTCGAATTTAAGCGGTCGATCTTCTAGTGCATCTCTTGGCATTAAAAACTTCGTATTTAACCTTCTTTCTCATCCCATCATTGGATTCTCATAGAAACTGGACTTCTTTATGTGGGGCTAAAGGAGCTTGATTTGATACGAATTAAGCCATAAAATTCCACCAGAAATGCACCTGTCGTATTTCTTCTTGACACCGTCATAGTCATAGAGCCTACTCAAGTCAAAATGATGACGGGCACAGTAGTTTTTGGTGGCACAATGATTAAACCATTTGTTGATAACATATGAAGGGCCGGCTCTCGCTTCCCAGATGTAAGGTTATCTGAAAGGGGCTAGATGACACAAATCTTCACACTAGATCATCACATGGATTTACGCGATCCATAAAACGACATCGGAGTTATCGGTAGACAAAACGACATTGTCGAATGAATTGCCATTCAAGTCGAAGGGGGAACTCACAATTCTTACATAATCCAATGGGGGCCTCCGGAATTGAATTAATAATGATTTCTGAAGGTTAGGGAGCAAAGTTTTCAAGGCCAACACCTAGTACATTGACCTTATCGAGTCACTGTTCTTGCCAAGTGGAGTCAACAGTTCAAATTTTACATATGATCAAGAATTTTCTTCAATGAGGCTCATCTGCTCTTTATACATGATAATTTGACATGAAAGTGTACACATCGTGGGGTGTTTCAGGACGAATAAACTTTGAGGTTCATTAAGGTTCGTCTGAGCCCCTTTATCTCAAATGTGCCTCATTACTGAGGCCGATTTGAATCATTTGACCAAAACCCTAAAAATTGAATTCTGTCTAATAGAAAAAGAAATTTTAGAATCTGTATAGTGTGTTTATAGAAATCTTATAAAGAAAGATAGAATTTAATTTTATTGAAGATTTTTTGTAAAATGAATTATATTATTGAATAGCTTTTAGAGTTAGCTTTATTTATTTATTTTTAGAATTTATTTTGAGGTTTTCTATAAGAAGTGTATTAATATTTAAAATCTATTTTTAAATAGTTTTTCTTATAATATATAGACTACTTTAAAATAAATGAAACAAATAAACAAGTTTAATAAGAACTTTTTATTTGAAATTTATTTTACTTAAATGATATAACTAATAGAATTTTAGTAAACTTTTATAATATTAAAAGAAAAAAGAATTCAATTCAACGTACAACTTTGAAAAGGCTTATGAAATAAATAAAAAAATAATATAATTATTAATTAAAATTTAAGAAATCAATTAATATAATTACTTTCGAATTATTTCAAAATTTGAAATTGATATCTAATATACTATGATTTTAATTACTTCAATCAAATCTATTTTATGTTAATATTTCAAATATTAAATATTCTGATTAATCAAACCTCAACTAATCTTTTTAATAATATAGAATTTCTTTGATTTAGTATACAACTTTAAAGAAATTAATAAAATAAAAAGAAAAGAATTACAATTATTAATTAGAATTTAAGGAATCGATTGATATGTTTTTTTCTATATTATCTCAAAATTTGAAATTTATATTTAATTTAAAAATAATCTAATAAATTTGAATAATAATAAACTTTCAATATTGAATCTTTTATTTTTCAAATATTATTATATTAATTATAAATTTCAATTTTTGAGATAATACAGAAAAAAATATATCAATCGATTCCTTGAATTCTAATTAATAATTATATCTGTTTTCTTTTCATTTTATCAATTTCTTAAAGATTATATACTGAATTGAATTTTTTTATTTGTATAAAAGTACACTACTAAATTCTAAATACCTTTTTAGCTTAGACAGAAATCTATTTTTAGGGTTTTGGCCAAATGATTCAAATCGGCCTCAGTACTCATGCATGTCAAAAAGATTAGGCCAAAGTAGAACAACGATTATGAAAATAATCATGCATTCCGATCTCAGTGTTTCTTCCTCCCAGAGACCCAAGTTGAAAGCATGTCTAGGTACTCATTCCCTTCAGAACGTCTTGATAAGCTTCACGGAAAACCTGACCGGCGAAAAATCGGATATATTACTTAACGATCCGAGCTCTAAAACATACCAAATTGCGGCGAACATGTACTTGTGGAATGTGGAAGTTTCTGATATGAAAAATCCACAGATAAAGGAGTACCGTGGATTATGTGAAAATTTTGATAAGGTGCTCAAGGGTGAAGAATGGTTGAAATTATACTACTTTCGGTTGCGAGGCTTATTGTACCCGCCATCGAAAGATTCTGCCATACTAATATTTCCATCCCCCTTTCCCCTTCCCCCTTTTCACTCTTGAGAGAAGAAAGCGCGGGTGAATCGAATTTCTTCCCACCGGTCATAGTATTTCAATTTTCGAAGAAGGCATGTGAGTGGTAAGATGCACACTTGCTTTGAATTCTAATGGAGGGGGTAACAAAATTCAGTCATTGTTCCTTCTGACATAATGAAGACATTGAATACATCTGCAGTTCAGTAAACATTGCGAGGTCATCTTTCCACATGGCTGCTTTTCTCTAATCATCAATTTTGACTGAGCGTTATTACTTCTAGTGAACATTAATACACGCACGAAGCATAGTTGTGATGATGTTATCCTTTCTCTTATCCTATGAACTATATGAATAAGTATTGTAAAAGTACTCTGTGAAAAGTTGTTATAGTTCTCTTCTCTTCGGATAGTTGCTGGCTACAGAGGCAAGACGGACTTCTAGCAGATCAATTCTCCCTACACCATCCTATTCTCAAAATTTGACACATCAATTCTCCCTGAGATATAAAAGACGTCTCAGATTATTGTGAATCTGCCCAGTCAAGAATTTCATTATTTTCACATGTACACAAGTGATATTTCAGATTCTCAAAATAAAACATAGTATTTCGAATGGCTCAGCCTGCGGTCCATCGTAGGGTTCTAGCTTTAAGATTCTGGACACATTATTATTGATTTCAAAGATTCATTATGAAACAGTTTTATGATTGAATCCATTCTGATATCCGAAATACCTTTAATATTTAAAGGGAAAAGAACATTTTAAAGTCTCTAATCTTCAAACTACAGTCCGGACTATCGGACGCTGTGATCAGACACAGTCAAGAAGCTGTACGTATTGAAGATTCAGTTGGAATTATTCCACTATTCAAGGGCTTCTCCCTCCTCGCTTCGGTTGTGGGAATACACCTTTCAAGCCGTAAAGTCCTCCTGCAACAGGAGGTGGAATAATGATTCTAAGGGGAGGTTGAGGTTGAACCGGATACGGCTGGGGAGGCTGCTGTGGTTTGACGGGCTGCGGTTTGACGGGCTGCGGTTTGACGGGCTGTGGTTTGACGGGCTGTGGCTTGACGGGCTGTGGATGGATAAGCTCAGGAGCGTTAAGACCAGTCTGAGGCGGCTGGCGAGAACGATCATGTTGAGATAACTGTGGGAGCTGTCGATCTCCTGGCAGGGTAGCTGGTCTTCCACTATTCTTGCGTACAGCAGGTGAAGGCACTCCAGGCGAAATATGGCCAGCTCGGGTCCCAAGTGTTCCATTACGATATGGGGGAATTTTAGGCGGAGGAACTAAGGGTGGAGCTCTACTAGAATGGCGTGAAGTGTGCTTGCTAGGACCGGACCTTCCCTTTCCCCGGTTCCCCCAGTAATAGAGGCCCGCGAGACCACAGACGGTACCCACAACCACAACCACAAGAATAGTACCAATCGTCGTAGATGATGGCATTTTCAAAGCATGTAAAAATTTCTTTATTCTTCGTGGACTATATGATGAATGGTGGGAAGCTTGATTCACTATATATACACACGGCACATCACGATGAGTATGACCAAAAATTGTCTATCTCCATAACACCAAATCTTCTTTGGCTTCATAAGGTACTCATACCATGACCAGATAATCGTGTCTTGTGAAAACAGCTCTCAAAATTTTGTGTTGCTTGTTCTCCAAGATTAGGTGGCACATAAGATTCACAATTTGTTGGCCTATAGACAATGTTGCCAACAAACACTTAATCATCTTCGTCTGATCAAACTTTTACAGAAAGGAGAAAATGACCCGTAAAACATTCTCCGAGTGTACTATTTCCATTATTCCCCTTAGATTCTAGGAAAGTTGCCTAGATTATAGACTCGGATAATCAAGGGGGACATCAGTACGGAAATTACCCATTCATTCTATCAGTTGATAATTCTGGACTCCATTTCATCTAGATGTAGCCCCTTCAACATTATCATCATTATTATTATTATTATTATTATCGTATAAGAAAGAGAGAAAGAGGCATATAAAATAAGATATTTACTAGACAGTAGAATAATTGATTGATTAATCATAAAAACCACTGGATCTCAATGTTTACACGGCTGAAGTGGTTGATATAATTGTAGATCAGAGTAATCATATAAATTAATCAACAGCACACTAATTACTGTTTATCAAAGTATTTAAGCTTAAATCACTTTGTTTGATTTTCAACTCAAGCAAATTGTCGAAATATCATAAACTAAATCCCGGAACTCTTTCAGTGTTACTTCTAGCACTCCGTGCTAACGGAGCGTTTCGGGCCAACCCCACAACCACTGGCTCCATCATCTAGACTTGCCCTTAATCCCCATATTTTCCCCTCTCGATGCGGAGCTTAATTGTAGGACTATTACGATGTAGTTCCTTTAACTTATTTCCCAATGAAATACAACTCCATGATGGATTACATAATGACGGACGATCTTCATTGATCAGATCAGTCTCGATTCCTTGTAAGACAACTTTCTGCCCAATGTGTCGATGTCTCAAATGCTTTTGCGGAATCAGAAATGCGTACTTTCTCTGAAAATCAGAGGTTTGAAAGAAATCATGGCAGTTTGAGGATGAGAGATAGAACTGACATCGGCACAAGATTATGATACGCCAATGCACGACAGACAGCGGAGGTCTTGTTGGCTTAGATTCAAGGCTAATCTGGCCTTAAAAATACCAAACTTTGAAGATCATCGATTTGAAGTATGGTAGTGAGTCTTAGTGACCAGCCACCAGTTTTTCTCGTAGTTTGAGATTGCAATAGGAAAGGATATTCGATACTTTGGATAAGGAATTGTCAATATTGAGTGATAAGGGACTTTTCAAGGTGGTTTAAGCCAGACCATATTTATGGTTGTGAGTATCAATGACATCGACTGATATCAGTAACGTTCTTTGCCAACAATGACTCCTGTAGGATAAACCCCGGTCACCAAAAGTACACACCAATTTCAATATTCGATATCAATTCAAAAAATTGTTATTCAGATACACAAACTGACTGAAAATTCCAGTTTCTCATACAATGTGTATTTTGAATCATTTGTATCTTCATTAAAGGATGATATTATGAAGGTGCAATGTAAGTGTTCTCAATGTATCAATTTATTCGACTCATTTAGTGTACCGCTTTTTTTGTCCACAAGAAGTATGAATCGTAGGAGTAGTCGCATCTTGTCAAACTTTATTGATAGATAATTGTCGCTTTTCGTCATAGCTTAGCTCATAATGCCTTGGTCTACCCTTTCATTGGCTCCATTGTGCGGGTTCTGTGGGTATGGGGACCGGCAGGTTTTGAAGATCTTAGATAGTCGATCTCAAGTATCATAGCTCATTCCAGTTAAAACTTAAATCCAATGTTTACCAACTTGCCTTTAGCTCTGGGACCTGAGTATGCTATTATATATACTTCAATCCATCGCTGTACTGCTGTTTTGTATTCCAATCGACACAATACGCAAAGCTGCTCCATCTTGTGAATAATGGCTTCAAACAACCTGCCCAGAGCCTTTGGGAACGGCGACGATGAGAAGGAGGTCGTGGGTCTTCATGAAAATGCTCCATCTCCCGATCTACTACCGCCCGATCCAGATGCACATTTGAGCGACGAAGAAAAGGCTGCTATTGTGAGATTATGGACATCTCAATGGAATTCCAATAATGTACTGATTTGCTGTGCAGGATCGTAAGCTGGTACGAAAGCTCGATTGGACTTTGATACCATGGGCAAGTGATCTTCAAATCTCCAGCATATCTGCCGTCTAACTTCGACAGCTCTGTGTTCTCTACCTACTCGCCTTCCTCGACCGTTCAAATATTGGAAACGCAAAGATTGACGGCTTGCAAAAAGACTTGAATAACATGTCGACTGGTGATTACAACGCCGCACTTTCCATATTCTTTGTCGCGTATGCATTGTTTGAGCCTGTTACGAACGTGATGCTCAAAAGATTTCGCCCGTCGATATTCGTACCAATCATCATGTAAGTAGTTTGGTGTTGCTCATACTGTGCACCAAAATCCCACAATGACAAAATTTGGACACTGACATCGTTGCAGAATTGCATGGGGCTTGTGTATGACATTCATGGGATTCGTCACGAACTGGTCCGGGTTGATGGCTGCACGATTTTTTCTTGGTCTTGCCGAGGCGGGTTTGTTTCCCGGTATAAGTTACTACCTATCTTGCTGGTACAAGAGATCCGAGTTTGGTGTTCGAATTGCAATATTCTTTTCCGCAGCTGCTGTATCTGGTAGTTTTGGTGGATTGCTTGCTGCGGCAATCGTTAAAATGGATGGTCTTGGTGGACTTCACGGATGGGCTTGGATTTTTATCTTGGAAGGAATCGTCACTGTCCTGGCTGGAATCGCTTCATTCTGGTTGGTTTATGACTTTCCGGAGAAAGCTAGATTCCTTTGTGATGCCGATCGAAACAGGGTCATCCGTCGTTTGCAAGCCAACGGTCAGGCAGCAGGCCATGAAGATTTCAGCACAGAGATTATCTGGCAAGCATTCAAAGATTACAAGACGTGGCTCGCGATGACAATCTACTCTGGTTGTTGCGTGAGTTTGTACGCTTTCTCGCTATTCCTTCCTACAATAATTACCCAGCTTGGCTACACAACAACCAAAGCTCAACTCCTCTCCGTCCCACCTTATGTAGCAGCAGCCATCTTGACAGTCGTGATTGGATTCATCGCCGATCGTACAGGTCAGCGAGGCTTGTGTAATATCACCGTGTCTTCCCTTGCCATTGTCGGTTTCTCTATGCTACTAGCTAGCGAGCAACCAGGCGTCAAATACGCGGGAACTTTCCTCGGCGCTCTCGGTATCTATCCTTGCGTAGCCAACACTATCTCTTGGATTTCCAACAATATTGAAGGCTCTTACAAGCGAGGTGTTGTTCTAGGAATGATGATTGGATGGGGTAATATTTGTGGCATCATCAGCTCAAACATCTATTTCCAAAAGCCCAGATATATTACCGGCCACACTGTTGTTATTTCTTTCTTATCTCTTTTCTTGCTAGGCGGAAGTACCTTACTACGATTCCTATTGGAAAGAGAAAATCGCAAGAGAATTCGGGGCGAAAGAGATGCCTGGGTCGAGGGCCTCAATGAGACTGAGAAGAAGGCTTTGGGAGACAAGAGACCAGACTTCTTATACACTTTGTGATCTAATGGCATTCTTGTTTGGGTGAATAGAGTTCTATAGATGACGGGACAGATATAGACTTACAAATAATTGGGGATGCAAACTACATACATTATTTTAGAAGCCTTGTAACTATGGATAGGTGTACGGATTAAAGAGGAAAGCTTTTATGCTCCCCCTCTCTTTTAAGACCCTAGGATTGTTCCAAATAGTCCTATACAATCATTCTTATACCCTCATATTATTATATAACTGTATGGTTTAGTTTAACAATAAAGAATTTACATGATGCGAGAACTCTTCATCAAAATCCAAACATGGTGATTTTCTCGCAGGCTCTAAAACACTCGTTCTGCTGTTTGGATTCGAAATCGAGCGGGTAATCTGATACAAAGAGTACCGCAAGGCCACTAGACCTAGATTCCTATCTCTACTTTCACACTTGAATGAAAAAGGTCCCTGTCGTGCCTCTCACACTTGGCCTGGAACAATGTTTAAACAAGCGATTTGGAGCTTTCCATCAATTTGAGTGATAGATGATTTATTAGCGTCCTGTGGTGCCCGGTCACATCTCATTCAATAATTGAGACTTAAAAATGACCCGCAGACGTTGATTAATTGATTATTCGCCAACCATCCGAGCCACCCTCAGCTGCAAATCCAGATGTTTCCATTCGGATGTGTACCTAGATGTGTACCTAGATTGAAGTGTTACAGCGATTAGAGCTACCAAAATCAGGTTCTGATGCCGGAGTTTGCTGACGGGGAAATGTTGTATGGAAACCATTGGTGTATTGACGTAGGAGTTTTTGGAGGTGTTCTATAAAGAATGTATCAATTTGTCAATAGATGCTTTTGTGCCATTCACGCTCAATTATGATGATGACTTTTTATAGAAGAGGTTTTGGTGGGTGCAAGGTGACAATGCCGGACTGATTATGTAATTAATTCACTTTACGTCTGTCGCGTCGTCGCGTCTCCTTGATATCAATTACCACTTCAAATTAATTCCCTACATTGCAACGAAATCTCTTGGGACCCTGCCATGATGGTCAAACCAAATTCAACTCCAGCTAAGACTCAGAAATCAATATCTAGTTTCTTTACTCCAAAATCTAGTCAGAAACCTCAGGATTCAAGCTCGCCACCTGCTACTAAAGCCACAGGAAATTTGTGTGACGCTGATAGCAACGAGAGAACCGATGAAGCAGCAAAAACCACTGGAAATCGTTTGAAGAGAGTTCTAGAAGAAGATGAAACCGGTGGGAATACTAGAGCAAAGGAACGACCATCCAAACGAGCAAAAAGTGTTGAAGTTGAGGAGGAAGATGACGAAAGTTATGCTTTGCCAGCCGCCGATTCTCGAAAGACATCCTCTAGCTTAACACGAGGCAAGTCAAAGCCATCACTGCGAACCAATAAATACATGTTTTCAGGGTCAAGTCAAGGAGCAACAGAACCTTCAATCGAGGAGGAATCTGAAGACGAATCAGTGAAAGCGCGGAAAGTCGAATTGCACAAGAAGTTTGTCAAGAAATTGGGACATCCAGATAGTCTCAGGCGGATTATGCATGAAGATGATACAGCTTTAGAAGTGGGAGACGAAGAGGGGGAAGATGAAGAGGAAGCGCCTGCGCCTGCGCCTGCGCCTGCGCCTGTGAAAAACAAGAAGAAGGGTGCAAAGACGGGTAAATTGACTCCTATGGAGTTACAAGTTATCGACATTAAGCGCAAACATATGGATACTCTGTTAATTGTGGAAGTTGGCTACAAATTTAAGTTCTTTGGCGAAGATGCAAGAACAGCAGCGAAAGTGCTCAGTATTGTGTGCATACCGGGCAAATTTCGATTTGATGAGCGTAAGCTGTTCGTTCTTGAATCTACTTAATGATGTTTCTGACGCAAACTAGATCCTTCGGAATCGCATCTTAATTACTTTGCATCTGCAAGTATTCCAGTTCATCGACTCCCGGTCCACGCAAAGAGGCTCGTCGCTGCTGGTCACAAAATTGGTATTGTTCGACAAACAGAGACAGCTGCATTGAAGAAGGCTGGGGATAATCGGAATGCTCCTTTCGTCAGGAAGCTCACGAATGTTTATACTAAAGGCACATACATTGATGATATTGACGGATTAGACTCGACCGATGCACCGTCTGGTGGTACTCCCGCAACTGGTTACCTTCTCTGCATAACGGAGACGAAAGCTAAAGGTTGGGGAACGGACGAAAAGGTCGAAGTTGGTGTATTGGCTGTTCAACCCGCCACCGGAGATGTCATATATGATAACTTCGAGGATGGTTTCATGCGGGGCGAAATCGAGACAAGATTATTACATATTGCCCCTTGCGAATTGCTCATAGTTGGGGAACTTACAAAGGCTACCGACAAGCTTGTACAACATCTTTCGGGTAGCAGTACCAATGTCTTTGGTGATAGAATAAGAGTTGAGCGCGTTGCAAAGTCAAAGACTATGGCTGCCGAATCCTATTCTCACGTTGCACAGTTTTATGCGGATAAATTGAAGGCCCATCAGAGCAGCAACAATGCTCGAGAGCAGGAGCTGTTAGAGAAGGTTTTGAAACTTACTGAGCCGGTCACAATTTGTCTATCTGCTATGATTACTCATATGACCGAATACGGATTGGAACATGTGTTTGATCTCACCAAGTACTTTCAATCATTCAGTGCTCGATCTCATATGTTATTAAATGGAAACACCCTCACAAGTCTCGAGATTTATACCAATCAAACAGACTATACTGAGAAAGGAAGTCTTTTTTGGACTCTGGATAAAACACAAACAAAATTTGGCCAAAGGCTACTTCGAAAATGGGTTGGTCGACCTCTTCTTGATAAGCAGCGCTTGGAAGAGAGAGTCGCTGCAGTGGAAGAACTGAAAGATAACGCAAATACCCCAAAAGTAGACAAACTAAATGCCACCCTTCGGGAAGTTAGATCAGATTTAGAGCGGAGTTTACTTCGCATATATTATGGCAAATGTACACGACCGGAGCTCCTCACAGTTCTCCAGACAATGCAGAGAATTGCTAACGAATTTGCTCATGTCAAAACACCCTCGGATGCAGGCTTCGACTCGAGCATCCTCAATGAAGCGGTTGCATCTCTTCCCGCAATCGGCGAAATAGTAATATCCTTCCTCGACAGGATCAACGCCCAAGCCGCCCGCAGTGATGACAAATATGCATTCTTTTTAGAACACTATGAAACCGAAGCAATTGGTGACCATAAATGCGGCATCGGAGCCGTTGAACAAGATCTCGAGGCGCACCGTATGGTTGCTGCTACCAAGCTATCCAAGAAGACACCTGTCACATATGTCACCATCGCTGGTATTGAATACCTTATCGAAGTCCCCAACACTGATCTCAAAAACGTACCCGCTTCCTGGGCCAAGATCTCAGGCACAAAAAAGATGTCTCGTTTTCACACCCCCGAGGTCATCAAATTCCTTCGTGAACGTGACCAACACAAAGAATCTCTTTCTTCCGCCTGTGACGCCGCATTTTCCACTTTCCTCACCGAAATATCCACCCACTACGCCCTAATCCGCGATACCATCTCTCACCTCGCAACCCTCGACTGTCTTCTCTCCCTCGCAAGCGTGGCTTCCCTCCCAGGATACTGCAAACCTACCTTTACATCCTCAACCGAAATCTCCGTCATCGGCGGCCGCCACCCCATGGTCGAACAACTCCTCCCCTCAACCTACATCCCCAACGACACATCTCTCTCCACCTCTCCCGATCATACACGCGCCCTTTTAATAACCGGCGCAAACATGGGTGGTAAGTCTTCTTACGTGCGTCAGGTAGCACTAATATCTATCCTCGCGCAAATCGGCTCTTACGTACCTGCTGAATCCGCCAGACTGGGTCTTCTAGATGGCGTCTACACACGAATGGGAGCTTATGACTCATTATTTACTGCACAATCTACATTTATGGTTGAGCTTTCTGAAACAGCATCGATATTGAAATCAGCAGGTCCTAAATCTCTCGTTATCTTAGATGAATTGGGACGAGGAACTAGTACGCATGATGGAGTCGCAATCGCAGAAGCGGTTTTAGATTGGGTTGTTAGGGAGACTAAGTGTTTGTGCTTATTTATTACGCATTATCAAACTTTGGCAAGTGTTGCAAGAGGATTTGAAAAGGGAAAAGAGCTGAGGAATGTGCATATGAAATTCACCGCTGAGAGAAATGGAAGGCGAGTTTCTAATGCTGATGCTGATGCGGCTAAGGATAACGATGATGTTGAAGAGGAGATTACGTTTCTATACGAAGTCGGTGAAGGGGTTGCACATAGATCTTATGGTTTGAATGTGGCTCGGTTAGCGCGTGTCCCGAAATCTGTACTTGACACTGCCGCGTCTAAATCACGAGAGCTGGAGACACAAGTGAAACAGAAGAAGTTATTGGGACTGTCTAATATGATTTCGGAAGTACTAAAGAATGGTACCGATCAGCTAGACCAGCTTATCATCGGTATGGAGCAGTTGTAAAATAGATATATGATACCAAGTCAAAAAATTAGATAGCAATGCAGAACCAGCATACCCGCGCACCATTACCAGCTCTTTAACGCCTCATTTCCACTTAAAATAATTGTAGAATGTTAAGAAAAAGAACAGAAAGAACGACTTCCGTATATAATATGCCTCCTTTGATAAAAATTCGACCACAACAATGGCCTGCTATAACAAATCTTATTCGAAAGTCAAAACGCCTTCATGCGGTAATATATAAGATTATGGCGTTTGAAACGTCGTAAAAAGTAGCAGACCCCGAGATCACATGCCAAAATGTGGCATGTTGACATTTGCACCATTGGTGAGTGGGTCTGAAAGTTGTAAATGGTTGCTAGGTAAATGTGAACCATGGTTGACCGAGCTCAAGTTGCCATGAAAACCTTGACCGTAAGCATTCATTGGCTTGTTTTCCTGGCTCATTTGGGAAAAATCCGAGTGATCACCTCCGTATGAGAAAGATCGAGGGTGGTGGTTGTAGAGTGGGTTGTAAATTGATGAATTATCAAAGAACATTTGAGCTGGGAAGCCATGGTGGGGAGTCGAAACAGTTCGTCGGACATGAATATCAGATTGACCGTTGTCTTTGGAGAACATACGCATTGCAGTTGGTTTAACCACTGGTGTGGGAGAAATCTGGTTACCGATATCTACGTTCGTGAAGCTCGTTGAGGCACCATCCGAAAAGTCGAATCTATGATCTTCTAATGGGCTTTCTGTACGACCTGGGCTAATTTCAGGGGCATCCTGAAAAACATTAAAAGAACGCTTCTTGGCCCCCATCTCTTCCATTGTTATTCTAAACTCTTCATCTTCCTCATTGCTTGGAGTGAATCGAGCGCCGAATGCCAATGGATTGAGTGTGGGTGTCGATTGCAAGGCAAGTTGACCAACAGGCTGACGTGTTCTAGCGGGTATTTGTCGCTTCTCAGGACTTCTGGCCGAGTTTCTTGGTGGTCGACCGGCTCTGAGACGGGGTACATTGACGCTGACATCTGCCAAGGCCGCTTTGCGAGTTCTTCGTTTTTTTGGAGTGGGGTCGCGAATCTAAGCGATTTGATGTCAGTATGTGATATTGCAACACAATCAAATTAGCCATGATTATAAACAACGTACAGGACTAGTCTCAGTCGAAAGAGGACCGAAAATGTGTCTGGAGGTTCTGAATGCTCCATCTGGGTGGTAGGAAACTTCAGTGGGTTGAACCTCCGCAGAAGCAGCCATCATCAATTCAAGAATTGAGCCATCTTTTCTCTGATTCCGCATTCGCTTCATTTCGGCAGTGGCAGAATCGAAGAGATCCATGCCAGGCCAGAACACACCCTTCAATTTTGCACTGTCGGAAAGCTTCTCGGTAATTTCAGCATCTGCCTCCTCCTTTAATGGCGTAGTGAGACTGGACGAACCTGAATTAGCAAGACGACTTTATAAGATGAGACAGAGATTTGACTTACTTGGTGGTATCCGATACAGTTCCTACTGCCGAGGGTGTCTTTTGAAGTGTATAGCCTGGAATCTGACGTCGAGAGGTTGGTGTTGCATACACAGCACTATGATCCCACTCACTTCCCATATCAGAGTTAGAATTGGATGTAGATGTATTATTATTGATACTGGTGTTTGTTGCAGTTGGCCAAAGATGCATTCTTGGAACAGGAGCTCGAAACATGGGTGCTAGATTGGCTTCATTATCAAGGAGATTGTCTTTTTCTTTCTTGATCCTCGTTTGCCCGGGCTGTTTTGTTTCCTGTTAGTACAATTGAGCAGCTTCGATTCGCAGAAATAGAACTACCAATGCTTTGCTGTTCCTGGTCTTCTTATCCTTGGCAGCTTTCTTCTGATCCTTTG
This sequence comes from Botrytis deweyae, assembly GCF_014898535.1. Classification (NCBI taxonomy): domain Eukaryota; kingdom Fungi; phylum Ascomycota; class Leotiomycetes; order Helotiales; family Sclerotiniaceae; genus Botrytis; species Botrytis deweyae. The sequence goes on from NW_024066257.1 coordinate 175,200, forward strand.
AAGCAAGTCTCTCGGATAGTAATCGTTCGAGATCATAGTTGTCATACCAATCTTCGAAGTTGTCCAGTTGAATTTTTGCTGTCAATTCCGACGCAGCTCTAATTTTAAGCTTAAAATAATTGGATAAATGGGCTTTGGAAGATGTATGGGTGAGAAGATGAGATACATCGGAGAATTGAGGATTCTTTGGGCAAATGCTGCAGTGCAGTGGTATATTGGTGTGGTTTTTCGACATTTTGGTTGCAGCTATTCATCCAAATTTGTTAGTAATTGTGTGATTGCACAGAAGTTGAAGGTAAACGGATAATGTCAGGTTTCCAAAAAAAAACAGAATTTCTGCAGATGCCTTCCTCTGCGGTTTCAATTGAGGAACCCGCAGAAGTCAGCCCAACTTTGTACAAGAGGAGCGACAATCCTTTCATTCTATGCCATTAATAGTATATTTGGACCTGAAGAAGCAATTGACATAGCTCCAGGTATTGCGTTGTGTAAAAAGGTTGAGCGGGATCCAAACTTACAGATTGTTCTTAATAAATGCTCCAGCTCCTAATTGTCGATGGGAATGAGCAAAGGTAGCAAGTCGTCGATTACTTCTCCAAATTTGTGTGAAGAAGATGGTTTCCTCAAAATATGACAATTGAGAAAGAAAGGACTTGCATACGATGAAGAGTGAGGAATGACGGAAGGAAGAAGAGGTGACAACGATCGAGAATTATAAATTTATGGTAAAGAGAAAATGCAGAAGGTGCGTTGGTGGTTTAGTGGAGTATTGAGAGTTCCGGAAGAGATAATCACGTTCAAAAGATTCTTGCCATATCGGATCAATGTGAGTTTCGCAATGGAGATGGGAGTGAGCGGGAGAAAAGACTATCAAGGTATATTTATGAGTATTGGCCTTTGGTAATTTATATGATTGATTATAAAGGGAATAAAGAGAAGGAGAGAATGATGGTAATGCTAAAAGAAAGGTCAAGGCCGAAAATACGATTGTTTTTAGATGGTGAAAGCTCTCGAGTTCTACTATGGAAGGATTGTATACCACTGTCCCTGTTGCTTCGAAGATGTGAACTAGAATCAAGGATATAATAAATGAGGAAGCAATAAGAAATATAGGACAATATATTGGGATTTATGCTTATGTCATTGTTGTGGAATGGATAGAGTCGTTCTGGTTGAGATTCATGATTCGAGTTGAGATGCTGAACAACTTCAGGTTGAGGACAACGACATGTCTCTTTATCATGTCTTCCCCAGTCAAAATACCTCGAAACACCCACAACACTCACAACAATGAGGACGAGAGGGATGATAGCAGACAGGAACCATATTTCAAGTATTGATTGTTGAGTAGCTGACATTTAGAGACAGAAATCAGAAGTGAACTGACTACTCGAGAAAGTTCTCGTGATAATGCTCATTTTTGGCCAACTGGCTGGAAATATACATAATAGGGGAGCCCTTCACCACTTTTTATCTGTTGGTGAGAATAACCATACATGAGAGCGCACCTTGCTTGAATTACAGTGGCACTTTCATGAATTCTCATGTCATCGGCCAATTCTATTCTCTCATTCTTTCTCATCACCTCATTTTTACCTTTGATTCTAGCTGAACCACAACTCTACAGACAATCAATCAATGATGAAAATTATGAACAGTATGAACAGTATGAGATTTTCATCGAGGCTCACATCATATTTCTTCAACATAATGTACCATTGGCATTTGAGTGTTTGTGATACGGTCAAGCCATAAACACCTCATAGTCAATGAATTGCTGTTCTCCTGCCTTGTAACCTGGTACCACTTTTTACTCGATATAAGGTTATTAGATGGCAGGAGTTGAATGAAGTAGACACTTCGCTACAATAAGGAATCACTAATGAAAATTATGCTGCTTGACTTACTTCTGTGGTCAGATCGGACGTTGAGTATCGATAGATTTATGTGAAAAGTCGAACCTACGAGAAGCTGTTCTCCACTTACCGAAAACACCCAAATGTACAAAGGTCCGATGGACAGATCAATGGGAATACTCTCACCCAATTCATAATTCATAATGTCATTAATGCAGAGATATCTTAGGGCTGCCCTAGCACTCGCTCAGTTATTCTCTTCGGCATACAGCTAAGAGAGGTTAGCCGGTGAAGGTAAAAATGCCAAAGATCTGGAAACTCACTACATGGGATCGACCTCTTCGACACCAGGGAATCCTAGAAGAGATAAGCCGGCAACGCCGAAGCAGGTGTGGAAGACATCGACCATATCACCTGGTCTATCGGCAAAGCCACCTTCCTCCGTGTCCTGACACTTCAGGATGAAGTTGGTAAGTTTCTCTCCATCAATCCAGTGTAGCCTCCCAATCATAGCTAGACTCGTTGCAACCCACCAGCTGTAACAAACATCTTCTTTTTTCTCGGGTCTGCCATTCAGTCCGCCGCATTCGAGTTGCCTCTCGCTCAGCCATCTACCCAGCTTATCAATGTTAACCACGTCAAGGCGCTTCGCAATTGATAATGCACCCAAACATGCAAATATTTGTCCCGAATGAGATTCAGCTCCGGGGCTAACCCCATAACCTCCATCAAAGTTCGCACACGAAATAATGTAGTCCACTGCCTTGTTAACATCCACCAAATGTAGGGAATTTAGTAGTGAAAGTGCATTGAACGCTGCATAGAGGAATCTAGTGTCTTCCTCGCCCCACTCATCCCCCGCGAAGGTTCCTGTATCCTTATTTTGCAGGTCCGCAAGATCTGCACATCGGAAGCATTAATGGTAGCCCCTCGAATCGCATACATGGAGACACTCACATTTGCCAACTGAATCTTTTCCCTTCCCATCTAAGTTCCGCTCGAGATCTTCTACCGCATCCACCATCACTAATGACTGCACGGCACTAACTGTATATAGTAAATGTGCATCATGGCCTGGGGCAGCTCCAAAACCACCATTTTTGTGCTGGCAGCTTAAAATGAAATCAATTGTTTCCCGCCTCGGCAACGCATCAGGTCGACCAAGTAAATGAAGTGCAGTGAGCCCCCAGTAGAGTCCGTTTATTCGCAAATGTTCGGTGTGCCAATATTCGAGCTCATCCTTGCGCTACAGGCAGGAGATGTCAACAAGTGCGGGTGGAGATACGGGGAGGGTGAGTACCTACGGAGTCGAGACTCTGTATATATTTTACATGGGACTCGATAGCGAGCTGAAGCTCCTCTGGCAGAGTGGCAGAGCCTGCTCGACCCGGCCCAGATACGAGAGCCATGAAAACAAAGGTGTATTAATATTGCTGATAGTATAGATTATTGTGGCCTCGAGGAACAAGTCTACAAAGCTTAAGGTATGACCCCACCTCGGGAAAGATGCTGACAAATCACCATCGGACTTGGTCTTGATATATTTCGGAATTTTTGCAATCAATCGAGGCTCACATTCAATACCTAGGTAGGTACTAGGTATACAATGTTGATAATTCATTCATTTAATGTCTCCAGTGTACAGCAACTCTTTTTTCTAGCTCTTTGGCTCCACCACTCCTGCTCAATCTGCTTACATAAAATTCTCCCAACTGATATATAAATGTACCACAACTTCAAAGCCAAGCAGGGACATTCGAACTACCTTCATTAAATGCGGTTTTCATTTCCTTTGGAAACTATTCCAAGCCTTGGAAATGCCCTTGATCGATTTCCAATGAATCTAAAATCTATTTTACCATCTGGTCTGTCAGGTTGTCTTTTGAACCAGATTGTGTATAAAATGCTGTTATTACCAGACAAACGATTGCTCTGGCCCTGGACAAATCTTATTCATTGAGTGAATTTAACTCAAGGAAGACTCTCATGACGAGGTTCTTTCTAAGTTGTTCTTTTAGCGTCACCACACTGCTCTGGAAATGAGGGCATCACCATATCCTGCGTTAATGGCCGCATGTGTCTTCATACTACATGGCAAAATGATCATGCCACCGGCGTGTAAAGCCACTCGATATCGGGGCAGCTCGGTCGTGAATCGAGTGAACGTGGACGGCAAGTGCTCGAACAATTGCGGGCGTACAATTAGCTTTGCACTCGATAGTGGCTTCAATGTATGAAGAAATGAGAGAATATGTCTTGAAGTTCAGCCGTCATCCTCGTGAGGGGTATTCCCTGAAATTTTACCTGTTCCTTCCTTCATTTCGATAACTACCGCTTTTATAGTTGTTCGAGGCTATTCAAAGTCCCACCCGCATGCATTATCAGATTTGGAAAGGCTGGTTTTGTGTGGACGATTTTGCAAAATAGTCGCGGAGTGTTTGTAGTAGACTCGATATGTGATATGTGACAGCTCAGATAAGTTATATCCAAATATATACTGAGATCAAAAGATGGTAATTGTATGAGCGGATAGGTGTAGCCTGAACGAGACTGCGTTCGAATATGTGTCATCTTCACGATCCAATGCAGTGGTCAAGTTCGAAGCCAACACAGCCCGAAGACACTATCTCATTGATGCGTGGAATGTTCCTCCGAATCGATCCGATACATTCACGCATTTTTGTCAACCGCAAGTCAAATATGGGAAATGGGCTCTCATGGTTTTCCTTAGCGCATTCAAGTGAATGTATTAGATGACGATTAGGGACTAGGAACCAACATTCCATTTCTTAATCGGGAAAGGGTTAAGCTGAATATCATTCTTGTAAAGCTTGCAGGATCCTAACCATCAAGCACCACGCCATAACCGTTCCGGATAGCATTATCAACAGTCATCGAGTAAATCATCTTTGTTTGTTGATAGACAATCATCCGAGTTTTGCCGGCGCATGCTTCTTTACAGTTGATGAAGTACTTTTTGACTTGCACTCTCTGGAAATAAACTAGTGGTAGGACTTATATTATGAACGATGGCGATATACGTTCTTGAAAATCCCACTACATTCTATTTCCTTCATCACTACATATCAATTCTATTGAAACGTTGTAATGCGCGTTTGACGGGAGTACAGAACCCAGTCAAATCTTTAGGACTCGTAACTCAACCAATCCCATTGGGGTGTTGTTGACAACCGCCCTTTTAGGTATATAGCCAACGACCAAGATGAGGCCGCTGACAGTAGGTCTGATGTACGTAAAATTTGCTGCATGCTATCAAGTCTAAGCGGAGACGGAAGTCTCATATCTTACTTTTTCATGGAGTAGTAAAACGTACCGCATTGCTGAGATTTCATCGAACCTCACCTCAATTTTTACAGACTTGAAATAATGTCAGAGTGATTAACTTTTACATCATCTATGCCATATCTTGACCTATCTCAACTCCCCCTGAAAGATGCTTTGTGTAAGCTGACTGCAGGGTTCTGTTGGCTTTCACACTCATCTACTAATTAGCCCGGAATATAGAATTCACAATGTATCCTACTATGTTGGATTAACTAAAGAGGATTCGTAATCCAAACAGTTGGTCTTTTGAGCTCTTGCATAAGTAGAGAGCCTCTCGTTATATCAGATTTGCAGTCAAATTGAGGTTTTCAATCATTCTATTCCAAATATTTGCAATCATGATCAATTCTAAACCTACAGTAGTTTTCATCCCAGGCTTCTGGCATACCCCAGAAGGATTTACACCTCTCGCCAAAGTTCTGGAAAAGGAAGGCTATCCCTCTGTCCTGGTCAACCTACCCAGTGCAGGCGCTCACCCCGGGCACCCTGACTTCTCACAAGATGTGGCTGCAATTCGCAAGATCATTACCGAATTAGCCGATGAGGGCAAGGAAGTCATGGTGGTGATGCACTCTGGTGGAAGTGTTAGCGGCAGCGAAGCTTCTCGTGACTTGGGTAAGAAGGAACGCCAAGCTGAGGGAAAGAATGGCGGGATAGTGAGAGTCATCTATATTGGCATTCTATTACCCAGTGCAGGGAAGACTATGTTCGAGACATTTCAAGGCGTGGTTTCGCGTCCCGATTTGGATCCGGATTTTGTGATTGATCCAGATCAGAGCTTTCATGTCTTTGCTGAGGTATGTTTTGATATGTTGTCAAAATATCGCTAACGTCCCGGCTAGGATGGTACTTCAACTATCACTGACGGCGATACGAGATTTTATAGTGATCTCTCTGCAGAAGATGCAAAATATTGGAGCAGCAAGTTGACTTCGCTTTCGCTAGGGTGAGTGAAATGGCTAGAGGTGAGAGGTACCCTCACTGACGTACTATTTAGAGTTGGGATGTCTCCATTGACTTATGAGGCTTGGAAATACATACCTTCGGCGTATATCATGCCACTGCAAGACAAAAGCATTCCGTTGAAGCAAGTTCGGCAGATTGTAAAGGAAGCGAATATTGAGATGGTGTTTGAAATAGAGACAGGTCATTGTCCATATCTTGTACAGCCAGAGACAGTAGCTGGTTTCATTCGAAAGGCAGGAGGAGAGATTATTTGATTACCATTAGAAGACCTGGAACAATCGCCTCTATCGGCCAAATACAATTCGCCCTTCTTTCATGATATAAATTTCATAATCTTCAGAGCTAGCCCGCGCTCCTTTTCCTGTTCCTGTTACCAAATCACTTCCTGAGACAATTCCCACAGAGTGGATTCTGCCTTTTTCCATAAACCCCAAAAAAGCCTATCCAACAAACTATGCGTCATTCAAAGAGCCATCATCTCCAATGCTTAGACTAATACGGTGCACATATCCCAGACTGCTAAGCATTGCGTCGCTGGCTATAGACGGTGAATAGCAAGAATTGTTTCGATTGCACAATCTCTGTGCAGACCAGTACAGGGTACCAGAGCATCATTGGGTGCGAAACGCTTTTCAGGCTCAATTCTCAGGGACATCTATCTTGCAAGGAATCGTGGGTCTAGATTCGAGAGGTTGGTTGGAGCCGCTTTTAAGATCTCTGGACACGCTTAAAGCGGCTCTATAAAACGGGAATCGGGCAATTTCGAAGTCCGAGCAGGTCAATCAACGGTGGAAGAGCGGTCGTGGAAACTTCAACAATTTAATATACTGGAGAAGCTTGATAAGCATAGAGGTAGGATTCAGTAGGTACTATTTCTTCAAGTCTATAAATTCGTCATTTCATGCTTCAATTGCGTTCATTACTAGCGGACCAATCTCTTACCTTGAACTTGATACATCTTTGCTCATCATGCAGCCCGACGAGAAACCATGTGCGGCACCGCAAAGATTCTGGGACCTATACACTCCCAAACCACCAGTAATCGTTTCCGAACCAGTTAAAGTGCCCCAAACTTCGACTTCGCGATTGGAATCGAGTGCTCTGCCGCTGCTTTCACCAGTATTAGACGACCGAGAAGAAGCAAAGACCGTCCTCTATCTAGCCTATGGCTCCAATCTCTCTGCCGAGACCTTCAAGGGGAAACGCGGCATTAAACCCTTGAGCGCGGTCAATGTTCATGTTCCTGCAATCGATCTCACATTTGATTTATGCGGGATACCTTACACGGAACCTTGTTTCGCAAATTGTCAATACAAGAAAGACCAATCAAATTCTCCTCGGACAAAAGATTACCACAAGACAAGATGGCATAAGGGATTGGTTGGTGTAGTCTACGAAGTGACTCGTGAGGACTATAGGACTATAATAGCTACCGAAGGAGGTGGCTCATCATATAAAGAAGAAATCGTGGAATGTTTTGTTCTTCCGAAAGGTAGCAAGACTGTGGACCCAAATCCCAGTAGCATACCATTTCAGGCGTACACTTTACTCTGTCCGTTCAACAGCAAAGATGCGAACCGCATTGTTCGCCCAGACCCAAACTATGCGCAACCATCTGCACGATACCTGAAGTTGATAACAGATGGAGCTGAGGAGCATAATTTACCGGAGGAATATGTCGATTACTTGCATGGCATTAGATCATATACAGTCACGACAATTAGACAGAAAACAGCGCAGATCATTATCATGACCTTTATAGTGCCCATTATTATGGCGCTGTTTGGACTGGGGAAGATCTTTGCAGACAAGAATGGCAAGCTCCCGGATTGGCTAGCCAACGCAATGCGCACCTTATTTAGATTCGTTTGGGTGGCTTATGATAGAATTCTGAAGGCCAAATTTGGCGATGGAGAGAGGACAATAGAGAGGAATGGGAATGATATTGAAGAGATGGATTTAGATAAGAGGTGGGACGAGAAAAAGGTGTCCCTTCTGTGAGTTCAACAGTGGGTGGCATTGGGTGTCAATTTGGAGCAGTGCACATTTGTCAGGTGTTTGTATATATCGGGTGCAGCATATAAATCGTATTATAGAGGGAAAAGCTAATGTATTTTTGGTATATTTGACCGCTCAAAATTCCGCATCAGCTGCTTTCGTTTAAGTATGATAGCATCATCCGAGCATCCAAGCAGTTTCCAATCGTTATAGTGTACTATTCGTCCGCCGTTGCGTAATGATATGCTGTTTATATCTCGGCACAGAGTGGGTTAGGAGCCAAGTAGTTGAATGCCACCAAATTGAATTGTCAAGTGTCTGTCCCCTCGAAACATTTGGAGATTTTTGGCAAAAATGAACAGAAAGGCAAAGGCAATCGGCAAGCTATATTTCTAACTCAGTATCAGAAACCCCTAGACCTCTGTGCTATTATCATCGGACGAGACAGATGCTTCTTCTCCAAATGAAACATCTCAATCGCCCCCAGCCTTTCTGCCAACAACATTGACCAACATCATACTTATGTAAGCACCCTTCTGTACCTCCTGAGCCGCCTGTCCATACTTTTCCAATACGTCTCTCGACCCTTCTCCTGCAATATTTACCAATTCTTTTATGCCATTCATATGCATTGAAGTCCATGCGCAGGCAATATCGGCCTCGGGTTCGAGAAGTCGATCATCCAGAACTGTTACTCCTCGTTCTTGGAAGATGGAGCTAAGTTGGCGTATCCACCTATCAAACTTTAGGATACAGTTCCGTAGAATACTGCTTAAAAGGGAGAAAGAAGATGGAAATAGTACTCAAAACTGGTGAATTTCTTCAAAGGAACTTCATACATCCATCTCGTCAACTCTTCAAGGTTGCTGGTTGATGAGTCCGGGGTAGCAGCTTTGCATGCCATCATGCTGAAATCCACTTCTTTCCACTGGATGTATCCACCTGGTCCTAAATGCGACAATGTCAGTTTACTTTTCACAGTATATCGCTCTTCAGGAAAGTAACGAACTTAGCAATGTCAACACATTGTCTAGAACGTATCTTGGATCTCCTCCAGGGATCACAACACAAAGAAGACTTATGTGGACCACATCATATTGGCCCCTCAATCTCTCCGGCACAAGTTTGAAGATATCCATAATATCCAGTTTGACATTTGGAGGGAGTAGTGCCGAATGAGGATATTGATTAGTTGAGATATCGAAACCGTCTAGTTGTGCGTTCGTCTTTGATCTTGCAAGCTCTTTTGCTAAGTCTATGAGCCAGATTCTCCAGCAACATTAACTTCGTACATATAGAATCTTCGACACACAAGAGCGCTTACCCTGTTCCACATGCTATGTCAGCAATCTTGATGTCTTGCTTGATTGGGATGCTGGGATGTAGAAGATGCCCGATTAGTCTTTGCCAGAGCCAATGCTGGAGATAGAGACTTCATCAGTCAGCGTGTGAGAGCAAAGTTGGAGTTTCAAGATTCAGACTAACCGGGAAGAACCCAGCGGACTTCGTTCAAGGACATGCTCTTCTTCAGCGGCTGAAGTCATCCTATCGTTCGTTGTTTTGGTAAAAGAAGATTTTGAGCAAGTGATAATCAACAAGCGAAGAAATGTGAGCAATCCTCTACCAGATTGAGCTGTCGATAAATGAATATTGATTTTGATGACTGGTCGTACACATGTGACACCCGAGATAGGCAAGTGCGTGTCCTTGCTTCCACAACGTAAGTCTCGAGCACAATACTACTTACTAATTGTGTTACACACTTCGATGTGTAGCAAGTAGTGCAATACCCACTATCAAAGTTGGGCCTTTTTTCTTTCATATTTAGCAGTCCAATTTTCAAATCTCTGTTCATGAGCTTCGTTCTGGGAGCTTTGGACAGGTATTGCAAAAGGAAAAGACCTAGGGCATGGAAATGCGTCGCCAAGCTTTCCTACGCCGCCACCAGCCACAGGTCAAAAGCATTTTATCCCAAGCGCAACTCGTAGACAATTGAATTCAGTTCTTATCGTTTCACTTCCGAATTCTATATCTTCCCTCTCTAGATGGCATAGCTAGGGTGTCACGAATCAGTGACGGTTCTGGCGCATCCGGAATGTATCCTTCTTCTTACCAAATACCGAGCTAAAATATCAATCGATTTCTCACACTGCACGTCGTTCTACTCAAAGAACTGACCATACTTCGGATTCAAAGTTGCACTTGAAACAATGTCATCATTTGCATTGTTCCATTGGGATGGCACTTGCTGCCCCCAGCTACACACTGTAAAAGCCAGATTCGCAAAAATCGTCAAATAAAAGGTTTTGAAAGGAATTTTTGCAATCTTGTACCAGTTGTCGTAGCTACCAACAACAGAAATGTCTTCTTGAGAGCAGATGAAACTGATAGCATTTTATCGAGATGAAAGCTCGACCTTGGAGGCATCTGAAAAGTCAAGAGATTGTGGTGCCTTTTGTGAGTGCAGTAAGCCCCTTGTTTCGTTAGGTAGACATCAGCGCTAGATGGAGAGTTGAAGGGTAGTTTGATCGGTTCTGGCTGTGACTTTGGTCACATGTTTCTTTTCAAACATGAATTTCTTACTCATCTCATGTGTCCTTATGTTCTTATATCCTCATTTATATACTCTAAATGAGCATTCTTTGCTACTGCTGCCTGCCAACAGTCAATTGGTTCTTCAATATTCTATCTGGAGGCCCTGTATATTTCTTTTGCTCCTACTTCTAGCACCTCATTCTGCATCATCTACTTCTGGTTCTTCCGATCAGACTCCGAATGGGGCAAGCATCGTTGGATACTTTGAGCGTTTAGCCTGTAAGATGGCACATTACGGAGGTTGACGATATAAGTATTATAAAACACATCAAAAAGCGATCAAGCTTTTTCTCATTTTTATTGTTTGGATTAATTATATCATTATATTAATTGAAAATTTATATAGTAAACTTTAGGTAATGAAAGTATTATAAATTTATTCTACTTCTAGCAAAATTACTCAAATTCATTGAAATTTATATTTTTCTTTTTAGAAATACTATTCTAAGCCTATTTAGAATCTATAGGAAGTTTTGAAAGTTTCAAAAGCTTCAAAATTATAAAAGTTGAAAAAGAGTTGAAAATTTGAATAAGAGGATTCAAAATTCGAAATTTTAGAAGGATAACTGAATATTTAATAAAATTAGTAAAAGCAGTATTGGAATTTCGTAAAACAGCAACTTTTATTAAAAATGGGGCTTACACGACTTACGCTGTCAACCTCTGTACAAACCGTTGCTATGGCGGTCAGTAGCTTTATTTCAGGCTGCGTGTCGTGCATGTCTGAAAGTACTTTCCTATATAGGTACGTTGATCGTCTGGTACCTAGGACCGACACGGGATTCGTTTTCTATATGCGTCAATGACATGTAATAGTGGAAAGTGGTAGAGACACTCCTTGCAGTGTTTTCCACCGGCAGGAATCCGGAATCGAACAACGTATCCATCAGATTCATACATCGTATGTTGATTGCGTTGGGTAAAAGGAATGAATGGAAATTTTCACTAGAGACAGTTCTTCCGACACCTTTTTCGGGTCAAGATGACATCACGAAGAGGGAAGATAGCTCATACTCGTACGATGTCACTTATCAATACGAGGGCGTGTCTTTGATGATTGCCGGACTAAAATTTAAGCGAATTTCCTCACCAAAATCATGCTTTATTCTATATATTTATAAATATATAATAATTCAAATATTTATTATAATACTTTAAAATTTGAAAAGTATAGAGAGATTTAATCAATAATTAATTTCATATTAAAATCATTAAATTTGGATTTGAATTGATAATAGAATTCTATATAGAAATTTGATTTTTAGAATAAACATTATTTCTTATAAAATTTTAAGCATAAAAATTCAATATAAATTTTGATTTAATTGAAAACTTCAATAAGAAAATTAAAACTATATTATTAAATTTTTAATAAAAATTTATTACTTTTATAAAATTTCAAATATATAATAATATTGATTGATTTAATATTGAATTTTAAAATAAATGAGTTTGAATGAATTTTGGTATAAAAAAGTGCTTGCGCACAAACCCGGCAATTATCAAAGACATGCCCTCGTATTTTGACCCCTGTTTGCATTAGAACCAAGGCACCTTCCAAACATGCAATTCGATATGATTCCTGGAACCTCAAAGCTCTTTCCCTACATGATTTCATGTGCGTGACGCTCACATGATCTGTCATCGCCAAATCTAGAATATTCCCCAGCCAATTCCGCTCTGCAGTGGATCTCCCCATCCTTGCTCCGACTTTCCCAGGATTTCATTCGACGGCCGCATCATCAAACTCTAAATTTACACACTTAGCGTGGGGGTCAGCAGATCTATTGTGGGGTACATAGTATGATGATCCTTGAGACCGAGGTTCTTTCCATCTCTCTCAACCAAAGTCACATTACCTTCCTCCAAATAGTGACTGTGATGTCCATCCACTCCACTCTTACGAATATTCCGCGTGCTCAACGGACGTGGGGTATCATATTTGTATAGGGAAAGTGGCCCCCGAGATATCCATCCATATTTGAGCTACAAATATTGGGAATTTGTTCGAGTAGTGCTGAATGATAATTTGTTGAGATGCTTTCGGATCAGACCTTTCACGGTGGCATATTTGTACGTAAGTGATGAATAAGATCTGGGATATGGATAGTTCCTATTTCAGTCTATCGAAGCTAATCAAGATTCACACTTACTCTTTTTCGTATTTAAAATGTTGTCCCTTCAATTTATCCATTCTCATCCTCACATTCTCTAGTCGACCATCAATTTAAAACTATACTCTCTCGCCATTGTGCAAGATCTCGAACTCTGAACACAATTGAAAAATGACTGCATCACACTCCTACACGAACGGCAATGGCTTTGCAAGTGGGCATCGTACATTGGTACCAGGAATCTATGTTCCTACTGTTGCATTCTTCCATCCAGAATCTGAAGAAGTCGACATCTCAGCAGTCGCCAAACACGCTTCCAGACTTGCCACTTCTGGAATTGCAGGCCTTGTTGTTCATGGCTCAAATGGAGAAGCAGTTCATCTCACACATTCCGAACGCTCGCTCATCACCTCAACTACACGCGAAGCTCTTGACAAAGCAGGTGCCTCGTCCATGCCCGTTATCGTAGGCTGTGGTACCCAATCAGTTAAGGAAACACTCGAATTGTGTAGAGAAGCTAAAGAGTCAGGTGGAGACTATGCAATTGTTCTTCCACCCAGTTATTACGCATCACTCTTAAACCCACAACTGATATTGGATTTCTTCACACAAGTTGCGGATGCAAGTCCAATCCCCATTATCATATACAACTATCCTGCCGTACAAGGAGGGCTTGATCTTAGTTCCGATGTCATACTTACACTTTCTGTCCATTCAAATATTGTGGGTGTAAAACTCACATGTGGAAATACCGGAAAGTTGGCACGAATCGCCGCATCTGCCAAACCATCCTTCCTTACCGCTGGCGGTTCTGCAGGTTTCATTTTGCAAACCATGGTAGTAGGAGGTGATGGAGTCATAGCTGGATTGGCAAATTTAGCACCAAAAGCTTGTGTAAAAGTCATGAAATTATTCAGAGAAGGAAAGCTAGAAGAGGCGAAAGAGCTGCAAGCAATTGTTGCAAGAGGAGATTGGGTGGCTATCAAGGGCGGTTTCGTTAGTGTGAAAGTTGCATTGGAGAAGTATTACGGATATGGTGGACTACCTAGGAAGCCATGTGCACTGCCTGAGAAGAAAGCATTGGCAGCAATGAATGAAGAGTTTTCAGAATTGCTTGAGTTAGAGAAAACTCTATAGTCCGATTGCGTTGAATGAATGGAATAGGAAACATTTTTAAAGCACTTTCGTTTCAAATAGCTTAATATGTGAAAGAACAACATCTTGACTTGTCTAGCGATTTGGTGAGAACACAGAACATCAAAATGCAAAGCACTAGAGCCCTTTCTCATATTATTTGAAATTCTACTATAGATTATATTCTTAAATTAAGCTTCCTTGTTACTTGCGAGCCTGTCGTCTTTAGATGATCATGAGCAAAATTCAAGTCACATACTCCCTGGAGGTTACCATCCAAGTTACCTCCTGGAGAAAAGATTGTCATTAATTAGGATATATAACGCCATATTCATTGAAAGCTCTACAAGATGTTTCAATCTTACGCCACTTTTGCCTTCGTATATTTAGAATATGGTAGTGTGGGGGTGCAAAGCCAGTTTCATAATTACATGACTACTTAGTTCGGATTATGGCGAGAATGTACAACTGAAGAGCAGCTTTGTAACCGAGTGGCAACTAGGTACGTAGTCGAATCTTGAGAAAACTATCGAGCGTCGTGAGTGTATTCGTTTACAGCGGATGAAAGAGCTAGAGACGTGGCAAAATGGTGAGAGGTGACCTGCCTGACCACCAAAGTTTTATCTTTTTCCTTCTGTTGTCGTCAAAAGAGTGATTGTCATGACTCGCACACTATCTACAGGCTCGATGATTCGAGCTGTTAAGAATACAGTCAGAAAAGTTTTGATAGTCTAAAGTATGCAACTCCGGCGCTATGAAAACCAGGTTAGTCCTCTTGTAGTTTACCATCTTGTGGTATGTGCATCTAGCGTCGGAGTTGCATACTTTCTGGTAGCACGAGTAATCTGGTAATGTGCCGGGATCCGCGATTAATAGCTAAAAAATACTGTTACATCTGGAAAGAACAAGCCTATTCTCTTCTAAGCCTAGTCGTGTTCGCCAACGCGGCAATATCGGGAATGCGAGTGATCCACTTTGTTAATTTTACCGATTGTTACTTCCGAGGTCACCCTCGGTTAGGCGAGTTTGTAGCTACAGATAAACTTGGTTATACCAAACTGAAATTTTCGATCAATCAAATCCGATATATCCATAATTCTGATATAAAAAATGGTGATCCAAGCTTCATAACCAAAATTTATATCCGATTTCAGCTTCAAACTCCAATATTTTCGAAAAATATTATGTAATTATAGTCAATCAAGTTTATTCATTCAAAATTCAGTTTATTCAGCTAAATCTATCACCAAAATTTATATCGGATTTGTGAAAAAAGTGTCTGGTATACCGGTTTTGCTCAAAAATCCGGTATTCTTATATAAAAAGTAATCAAATCAGGAAATTATTCCGGTATATCCAAGATTCCGGTATATCCCAGTCCGGTATAGCCAAGTTTTTCTGTATCGGGAAGGAGAGAAATATTGTTCGTATCTCGGTTAGTTTTATTGAATACGGAAGGTTCCAGGATACCCGCCTGTTGGGATTTGTGATGGGGATGACAATACGTACTAAGCTACGTTGATTCTAAAGATCCACTTCATCTCTTCTCCACCCCCACGCCCGGTTTGTTGACCTAGAGTGGGGGAGGTAATTGAGTTATTTACCTTGCTGGTTTATGTTACTGTATGTATTCCCGAGGTTTCATAAGCAAGCAATGTTTACCTAGGTACATAAGGACCTTGAGAGATATTCATCTGATGTTGATAACAGAGTAGTATTAGAATGTATGTATTTTCTTGGTACTCATAAGCTTACTATGAGTGCAGGTGGAGTTAGTTGATATCGAGACGAGATTCAGGTAAGAGGATAGAATCAGGGGCTCTCATAGACCTAGAAGTCGTTTGATAAGAGTACCTAATTGTAGTCCATACCTTCTTCTAGAATTATCACTTAGCAAAAACTCATGATTTCGGATCGGGCGGTTCTGAGTCTAGAAGTTCATACTAGGGAAGTGGCAGAGAGGAGATTTGGAAAGTGATAGATAGGAGCTGTTATATTACTCATGTTCTTTTCTGGATTCTTTGAGAAAGCCTCTCATGTACAACCAGTCAAGTAACAATTACATCTATCTCTGTATTTGAAAGATGCGTAAAAAGACACACGTCTCTTGGACAATTGTCGGGACGCTCCTTGTAAGTGGAAAGCTACAGGAGCTATAGATATACCAAAAAATGAGATTATGACTCTTGATTAGAAAATACCAGTTTAGTAATTTTCTAGATACTCATTTCAGAGTATTCATCAATTGGCCTCAAGATACTATAATCTGATCTACTCATTTTTTACTCGCCAAGTAGGTCAATCATTTTTAATTGTTTTGATTATAACGTTTTCATTATGGTAAACGTTTCTATCTTATTCATTAAAAGTCCTATGAATTGCTGTCTTAATCAGGGAACT
Organism: Botrytis deweyae; assembly: GCF_014898535.1. Lineage (NCBI taxonomy): Eukaryota > Fungi > Ascomycota > Leotiomycetes > Helotiales > Sclerotiniaceae > Botrytis > Botrytis deweyae. The sequence continues at coordinate 191,608 of NW_024066257.1, forward strand.
TGGACGATGATTTTACTTCTTTGGGTGAGTATTGAGGCGTCCAGATTTTGACTAGATAAACGCATCACCTGGTGTATGAGTATTGTTTAAACTATACAATATATAGACCAATGCTTGACAATATATACTCGATAGAACAAAAAAGACTATTAATATGCAGTAAACTTTTTCGAGAGACTTCATTTGATTTTTTTTACCAAGAACTAGTCCGGTAGCACGTAGCGGACGAAAAAGAGCGCGTTTAGATAGGATTTCAATAGTAATACATAGTGTCTAAGTATCGATATTGACATAGGGAGTCACAGAGGCAAAGTCAAACAGTCTGAATCTAATTTAAAGACGAATAACCTCATAGGGTTTAGGTATATTCTATTTCGGTGTGTGTTTCATCTTGTGGTTTAAGGTCGCCTCTTCTCCTCGAGGGGCTTAGCGAGATCTCTGAAGGAATTCGAATGACCATGACGCACGGATTCTTGAAGATCCTCTCGAATGAGATTATGCGGAAGTTTAGAATCCAGATTTTGAAATTGTTTGCTCAATGGGAGGTTTCTATGAATCTCGCCATAAGAGAATTGATTTGAAAATTAGGGTTGGAATACGACGTAATGGGATAGATAGGTGATTAAAGAGTAGGGGATAGAATAGGATGTTATCAGATAGAATGAGATGGAAAGAAAGAATTCCCGATAACTCGCGAACCAACCTCAAATACATTTCATTCATTCCCACATAATGAACATGAAAACCAAACTCTGAAAAGTAGAAAATAGATGGAAGAGAACAGTTAACAGATTTTGGAACGTGATGTTATAAGTAGATAACAACCCATTTTGATCATTTACAAGAAAGAGAAAATGAAATATCGATCAGAGAAGAGTATTGTCTTTTGCTCTTCTCTTACATCTCCATATTATCTCCTCCTCTTGGACCTCTTCTCCTTTCAGTCCTTTGGTCTTATGATGTTTTTTTGACCGTAAGGGGAAATGGGTATTGGCCAAGAAGGTACTTAGATATCAAATACTGGTTACAGTATTTAGTTTACATTCAAATTCTCAAAGAAGTCTTACGATAAAAAGAAAAGACTCAAGCCATAAGTGAAATTGAATTATACTAATTGTCTTGTGATATCCAGCAATCTCTTTAATCACACAGGTAACTTTTTCTCAAATCGATGAAATGAAGATATGAAGATATGTCCAATAATCAGAAAGATTCGTTCCTGTCGTTCCCTTTCTCTCTTATTCTAAATGTTCCAAACCAGCCGGAGATAGAGAGAAACAAGGATTGTGAGCCTTCAAAGCGAACTTTTGAGAAGAGCAGAAGCCAGCGCATCTCCCACCGAATCATGCTCAGTCCTACCAGTTTCATCCTCCTGATCACCATATCCAGATTCCTACAAACCATCTCCAGCAGTAGAATTATAACCCTCCCAGTCAGAAGATCCGAGCAGCTCCAAATCATTATCATCGGATTCGCAGCTACAAACAAACTCATCCCCGGATAAAGACAATGCTTATTATGATCCGATATTGGGCAGCCCATTTTCTCGAAGCTTAAGAGCTGTACATGGGGAAGCTTCCAATCAGGATTATCTAGAACCCCTTCCTCTGGAAAATTAGCCATCAAAATTTGGAAGCTCATACCTTTCAACGAAAGATTCTTCCCATATAGGCTTCCACAACTCCCACCTTGCAAATGTCCAATCAACCTTTAGTCGTTGCGATGTTAGCTTTAAACCCCTGTAGTAACGAGCCGGCATAACATGATGAGGTAAGGAATCTTCAGAGTCATTATCACTGTCCTCGCTCGAACTTTGATCGCCTCCAACATTACCATCATCTGCAACCGTGAAATCATCATCGAGATGTCCGCCTGAACTTTCAAAGTGGCCTGAGGCTGTAGCAGCATCATCATCAATATTGCTGACACCCTCAAAGTCTGGCTCCTCCTCCTCCTCCTCCCCCTCCTCCTCAACCTTATCGGAACTTCCATAGATTTCAGTTTCATGAACAATATCGCCATCCTGTGGTTTCCTGTGCAAAACCCCTGTCCCGTCCCTGTGAGCCTTGTTGTCTCGCAAATCCTTGATATCTGATTTACGCAAGAAAAAGGTTACTACGTGAACATTTGTCAGTTGCTGAATTGAATATCTGATATAAGATTCGAGCCAGTGGTTCCACTCCAGGAACATGTTATCACCAAATTTGTATCCCTCCCTGACAAAGTTAAGCTTTTGATCTGGAAATTCGCCATCGTTGCCATTCCACCCCGAATCATCGAGTCTGAAGCAAATCTTCCGAAATATGAAGGGAGACACATAGGGACCTAAATAAGAACCGGTCGTGCAACGAAGATTAACCGATATGCCTATGATGATTTTCCAATCATAGACTACCACGGCCGTGTTACTTTTCGGTGTGCCTTCTTGACCGAATTTCAACATGCTAATGGAAGCCCTCCTGCTCTCTTACACACTACCCGTATATCTCGAAAGATAGCACTCAAATACTATCAGTCTTGCTTCTCGTCTTTTCTGGAACGGCCTATTTACTACCATCCCGAGAAAGATCTTGTTTATATCAATCGATTGAACAATGCGATGAGGGATATCACTTATAGAAAGAATCCTTTTGGATGGGCATCGGAGGAGGATAAAAGGCGCATTACCCACTTGGCGTTCAATTATGAAGATTCTCTCTTCTTCTATTGATTGAACGGTATGCATTGATGGCGTCGTAGTTTCTTGATTTGACTTATCCATTGAGATTGTAAAATTTGTTCGATAGTTTTGCGCATAAATTAATAGAAGATTTCTCTTACAAAGATTGGAAACGAATAGAACACGTATAGAAAATGTGTAAAGTGCAAAATCTTCTTTCAAGATATAACGAAGCTAAAAGTCTCGTTCGTCATGTATGAGAGCTTGGCAGGCTAGAGAAAAGATCGACCACTACTTTCGTGGGATAATACCATGAACTTTTCCCTCAACTCCTACTTGTCATCTAAACTCATATGGAATGGTGAAAGTAGGTGCATTTATCAAAAGAAGAAGAATAGAACAACTGCAAATGGCCAAGAATTTTGAACAAGTTCCAGATTAACCCCAAAATTCAACAGGTCTGACTTGATGGTAATGATACAACCAAGAACGTAGGATGTTTTAGTACTTCATTTTAGGACATGTGTTCAAACGTGATCTTTGAATCTGATGAATTCTTTACTGATATTGAATATGCCTTTTTAGAATGTGTGCATTACACATAGAATCTGGAACTTAAAAATCTAAAGGATCTCTAAGGATTCTCGAAGTGACAGAGAAGCTTGTTTGGAAGGGGAGAGTCTCCTTCGATCATATGATTAAGCATTAGCTTCGATTCTATAATAAGGCTCAACTATACCCAATCAGAAACCTTCAACTACTGTTCATCAAAATGCTCAAGCTTGAATGACTTCACAGGATTTAGAACTCAATCTGACTTTCGATGTTGTGGACCACGTCCTCAAACTCTTTTACTGCTGCTCTTGGCTCGTCATGCTAGAATGGCGTTTCAGACAAACTCCCTTGAACCCAATCCATTGTGGAAACCAGCATCATATTCAAAGACTAGATTATACATAGCAGCAATCGAGTCTATCCAAATATCAAAAACTCTATCAATCTTAAAACAACAAAGCAGATCGATTGAATTCGAGTTGAGTAGTTTCAATACGCAACCGTATATAACAATCATCACCTACCCTAACAGCCCGCGGAGCCACCCCGCAAACAAAAACAATAAAAATTGAAAAGTGGAAAACTCCATGGTGTACTACTCTGACTCTAAAAGATCGAGTACTTACTTCGTCTTCCAAGTCCCCAGTCTGTTGCAGAATCATACATATACGATGTGCAGATCCGCAGGAACTCCTCGAGAGGAAAAAAAAACCATTCAAACCATCGATACACATCACAGCACATACCTATATCGCAGATGACACCCATGAATCACTCAGAAGAGAAAAGAAAATAATTTTATAATCTCAAACAAAAATCTCGCGTACACTCAAACTCCTATTTTGTAAGGAAGCAAGCTATATCCATATTCGCCATTAATATTAGAGGTATCGTATCATATCCATATATCATCTTCCATTTCATACCCTGTTTAATTCGCCATCCCATCCCGTCCCAAAGAATTCATCGCCACCTGGCCCTCATCCTGATTTTCATTCTCATACTCATACTCACAAGATCAAAGCAACAGCTCCCACCATGCCCATAATTCCTGCAACTCCAATCCCCACCCCCGATCTTCCCACACCACTATTCCCAGTCGCACTAGCCGTCGTACTTGCACTTAACGCAGAAGCACTAGCACTCGCCACAACTGTCGTAACCGTAGCCACGACCTCACTGACCGTACTCGCCGCCCGCGTACTAGCACTTCTCGTCGTTCCTGAGATAGTGGTCTCCGTAGTCTCTATTTGAACTTCCGTGCTAACAAATTTATTTCCCCCAATTGAAGTTGTAATTGTCGTCGAGACTGAAATCGTCTGCTGAGAAATGCTTTCCGAAACAGTAGTCGCGGGAATCGTAGTAGCAGGAATAGTACTGGCAGGAAGCGTCGTCGTGTAAGTAACTGTAACTCCACCTAAAACCGATGCGGGAATAGCGCTACCTACTCCACTAGCAGTGAATTGGGATGGCATAGGGAGGGTAGCGGTATTGGGCTTGGCGGCGCTGTTGCTACTGTAGATATTTCCTGTTGTTCCATCTTTATCTGTATAATCTCCCGATTCCAAATTGGCGGTAGCACCCGAAGAAGAACTATATGACCCTCCTACTACAGTTCCATAACTGTCATCTGGAAGATAATAATTGGTTGTGAATTGATCGTAGCAAAAAGGGATGTTTAAAGAGTGCATGGTGAGACATGTTAAAGAAGAAACGCAGCATAATGAAGCCGAGTCGCGTTTCTTGATAATATGCTCTGAGGATGAAGAAAGCGATCGTTTGCTTGCAGGTAGAGAGGAGAGAACGATATCTTGGAATAGATTCACGAAATCTGGATCGCCGATTTGTGGGGTAGTGGCAGTAGTCGCCCCAGCCGGAGAACAAAGGGTGTATCCTTGTTGACACTCACCGCGAGACTTGAGAGCGGATGCTGTCGCCAATGCTGCAGGCGCAATAAATGCGATCAGAAGTTGATGGCGCATCTTGTTTGTATGTATAAGTCGTCGTGATTAGGGGTGTATCAAATATATGATGTACAACCTGAGGTTTGTATGTATGTACTGGGGTTGGAGTAGATATTAAAGTAAATAATTTGAAGTAGAAGGAAACCACCTTGATCCGGAAAGCGAAGTGTTACCTGCAAGCAATACAATCAAGGAATATTAAAAAGAGTGGGATAGATTGCAAATTGCTGACAAGAGCAATAACGAACGATTGACAGTGAATGTTCTCGCCGACACGTCTGAATTTCCTTCACAATATACAAATGTGCAATGCGACAATGTTTAAAGAGAACAGAAACACAGAAGTATTCGATTCAAGAAAAGAGAGATAGAATTTTCCGTCAACCAACAGGAAGAAAGCAAGGAGAGTAAAATACTTGTTGGCTGCTCGGGTTGGACAATACCGTGAACTCACTGAATCAAGGATGGCTAGTATAGATAGTACTTGCATGATCGGGACACGAGACCCGTTCGGCGTTCATAGGCCGTCGATTTGCTTGTGCCTTGCAGAGGGTCTTGCATTGTGCAGATGGATGGAATTTGTATGGACGAGAGGAAAGAAGAGGAAAAAAAAGAAAGTCAATATTCACGGTCACATTGTTGAGGGTTTCACTTAGTTGGTTGGATGGTGGATGATGTTGATTTGCTTAGTCATGTGAGGTTAGCTTGCGTTAATTAGGTAAGGTTAACTAGTGGATTAAGGTTATTTTAAGGCTCGAGGTCTAAATAATTGTGAATTCAAAGCGCTTCACAAGCGTCGGATATTTGTTGATTACTACTCGCACCTCCTCGGTAGGTACCAGGTCGGTAGATACATCGGAAAGTATTTGGCGATATCTAATGAGTACTACCTACCAAGATCTAATTATACAATCTCCTTCAATCGAATCTCAACTATTCGCTTCCTCTTATCAATGAAGTATCTTATCAAAGTATGAAGTATCTTATATCTTATTAAAGTATGAACTATAACCTCATCAACCCTCCTCCTCATCACCTCAAACCAACATCCCACCAAAGCAAGCCCCGATTGACCCACAACCGACTCATCTGGCCCCAGCACTCACTATCCACCCCTCCTTCTGCTTCTCATCGTCTATGGCCGTTTTATCCGTTGCACGTCAATCATCAAAGTGTCTGAGCATTATTGAAAGTCGGAGCGCAACCATTATCAATCTTTCTTGCAATCTAGACAGTTCTGTGAGGACCTCGGGAATGTTCATTGTCTGACCGCACCGCCACAGAACAGCCATCTGCTCGCCGAATAATTCCCTTTCGGGTATTGCTGCACCGGGAACCTCTTCAAGAGAATTGGGAAGTGATGTCAAAATGTAAATGTAAGAAAGAAAGGTCTAGGGAGTCCGTTTCTAGCTTCGTTGATTTCTAACGTTTGCTATCTCATTCTTGTGCCCCCTACCCCCCTCTGCCAAGTCAATCCAATGTCAAAAGCTTACTCAGTTGATCCCTAACACTTCGTGCTCCCATCAATCATGAAAATAAAAGTTATAAAACAAGAAAGCGTGGGTATACATAAGTCTCATCTATTCTTATAATCTTCGTTGCTCGTCACTTCTTTCTCTTCTTTATTCATCCACTGCCCCTCCATATCTATATCCGTTTCCCCAACTCCGCTCACTCTTTCTCACAATGCTACCACCGCCAAACTCCCTTATCTCATTCAATCATTCCACAACAATAGGTAATATCCTCAGGCTAAATCCAATTACACAATAAGCTCCCCAGTCCGCTCCAATAGATTTTCTTTACTTGAATCTCCACTAGGGTTTATTCATTTATTTCTGTCCTGAGAAAAACCATGAACTTCTCTTTGTGTTCCCGGTGCTTCCTGTGTCCGAGTTTTGCAAGTTTCCGATGATTGGAATTTGCGCATCACCACCACCGCCTCTCAGTGGTTTGGCAATTCGGCTTCCGGCGCCACCAAAGCTAAATCCACCCGTAGGTGAGCCTAGTCCACGGGTACTGCCTGCCTTGGCAGCTTCGAGACGTTCTTTTACCGCTGAAAGTTGAGCTTCAAATCTAAAGTAATTGTTAGTAATGCTATTGATGTACAACTGAAAGCAATCGGAAAGGAAGGCGGAAGTAAAGAGGGAATTCGAACCTGTGACTGGCAGTAGTCAATTTCTCTTGAGAATCTTGTAACAGACTCTCCAAACTCTGAATCCGTTCATTCCTTGCAATCAACTTCCTCTCAGCAATCGCAACTTCCTTCTTCAAGCTGCCATTTTGTTCAACCAATTGTCTCTGAACATGAGTCAATTGCTCTAGATTTCTTTCCAAGAAAGCCATCTTCTTCTGTTGAGCTCTGTTGTTAGACGAACGAAGAACGTTGTTATATTGTTCGCGAGTCTCATCGAGGGAGATTTCTAGTTCAACAACTCGTTCACAACGATTTTGCAAGTCCCGCATCAAACTCTTCTTCATCACGTCGAATTCGGCGATCTGTTGTTGAACAGTCTTGCCGCTTGCTGAGCCTGGTGCTGTACCATTGGATGAACTGCCTGACTTGACTCTTTGTTGCAAGTCTTCATTTACAGCCTTGAACTTCTCAATCTCAGCCGACTTTTGAGCGACCTCCTTCTTGAGGTCTTCCACCAATTCGACCTTGATGTCTTGATTGTTGGAGTATGCCTTCTCTAGACGCTCCTTGATCTCAGCAACATCCCCTTCGCCTAGGTTGCGTTCGAGAAGGTCTTCGTATTCTTGCTCGAGGACTTGAAGACGTTGTTCTAACTCTTCTCGGCGCTTGACATTGGCATCATTCGATGATGAACCGAACATTGAAAGTTCTGCCTGTCGAACAATACCCTGAGTCTCGACAAGTTTTGCCTTCAATTCTTCAAACTCATCAGGGGGAATGGCTTCCCCGGCAGAGCTTTGCTCATGTAGAGAATCAATATGATCAATGACCTTCTTGATGGTCGCTTCGTTCTCACTGAAAATATCTCCGCCAAGATCAAATCCAGCCATCATTTGTGCCATCTTCTCAGCCTTTCTCTTCTCCTTCTCATCCAAGGCAGCAGTCGATTCTTTGGCGCTCATTTTTACATTAAGCAATTGCTGCTTGAGTTCGTCGAGCTCTGCGGTCAGTTCGGCGTTGGCTTCTTTCAAACTGTCCATGGTAATTTGTGCCTCTTTACTCTCGAATGCTAATCGCTCAAGTTGCATCTTAAATTCGTTTGCTTCACTAGTAAGTTTCTCATTATCCTTGTTGACCTTTGTATCCCGCTCCTTTAGATATGTGAGTTCCTCTTTGGTGTCTCGCAAGGTCTTCTCTGCAGCCGCAATTTGAGTTTCCTTTTCCGTTATCTGATCTTGAAGTTCATTTTCACGTCGTAGAAATTCTTCTCTCTCGTCCTTGTCTATTGGTAGACCTGGAGTGGCGGACCTTTCTGTCAACGGTGTCTCTGCACGACTTTCTGTTGCGAGACGTGAGGGTGTAGATGGCCGGGGTGTTTGAGCTGCTGCTGCTTTTGTCCCACTGACGCCTGCGAGAGGGGGTGCCCATTGCTCCTTTGGTACAGATTCTCCCTTACGCCAAAGTTGAACTTCTCCTTCAAGTGTAGAAACATAGGTTTCGAAAGTAGTAACTTGAGATTGAGCCTTTCTAAGTAAGGCTTTGAGTTCCGCTGGACTGAGTTCTGCGTTGACCTTGGCCTTATTCTTGATTGCCTTTGCTCGCATACCGAATCTCAAGGTACTCAGGGTTTCTTCGGCATTGTAACTACTGGGTGAGCAGTTGATAATGAGTGTTGTCCTACTATTTCCTCCTAAACTCTCTTGTAGAATTCTGGTAAGTTTCGAGTCTCGATAAGGAATATGCGATGATTTGCCGTCTGTCAGATTGTTGATAACCATACCAAGAGCACTCAAACTCTTGTTGATCTTCTTTGCCTCCTCCAACGTTTGTCCACTGGCACCAGTCTTTCCGACCTTTTCACTACCAGCCAAATCGACCAAGAAAAGCTGACCGCTCTTTGCCGACCCGGTTTCAACGTTCTTTTGTGTGATCGTTATAACGAATATAGAATGTGATCGAGAAGACTCTGCGTTCATGTTGGTCGAAGCTACCACTCTTGCATCCCCTCCTCTTTTCAAAACTTCGTAGACTTCTTGAACACTTGAAACATAAACCTCTAATAAACCTTTCACGTAAACGCCTCTATTCTTTTCTTCGTGGATTGGCAGATTGTCGTTCTGCGGCTGTAGCAAATCTCTAATGCGTTCCATGTAGATTTCCATGTAGCTGACTCTCACTGTATACTCGATCGTCCCTGGACTGGACAGAATGCTGGCGAATATTTGCTCCACAATTCTGGGAATAACACCTCTACCATCATCATTGTCAAGGTTTGTTCCCATCATAGTATACGACTTTCCCGCTCCTGTTTGACCATATGCAAAGACCGTTCCATTATAACCGTTGAGAATATCGTCCACAGTGGGCTTGATAGAGAAGTCGAAAATATCTTTCTGCCGTGAGCTCATGCCAAAGACACGATCGAATGTGAAAGAACCAGCCGCTCCATTTGACTATCTCTGAGGTCAGTAGAGTACCGTATCTTCAAAGAGTTAAGTTTCACAAGACACATACATCAAGAGCGCAGGTATCATCAGCCTCGAATTTTACAACTGGTTGAGCACCCTGCTCATTCTCAATGCGATTCTGCGGCCTAAACCGACAGACAACCTTAATAGAGTTCGACATGATCGCGAGATGGTTGCTATCCCGGAACGACCATATGTACAAGAGTCGAACTCAGAATTTATGTTGTCGTTGCAGTTTCAAAGAACGTTGTATTTGAGTACTGCTTTGTGGTCAGTGGTTGATAAGGGGAGGATGTTGACACACAATCGCGCTAAAGATCTTCGCGTAGCAATTCCCAAGGCCAATGCAATGTCGGAAGAAATAAATTTGTGTCAATGCAATGCGACCATACAGAAAAGGTTGTACGGTAATGACTAGGGATATGCTTGTATGAGGAGTAATATCAATGAGTTGTTATGATTGTCAAACAGTACCAGTAAGAATACTTTTTGTACGGTGTGATGAATCCAGAAAAGCAAAAGAAAATTACTAAGTAGATCCGTGATTCATTTTTAATCGATTGTGCTGTGTTACCATAGGTACCGTGTGGCATGTATGTACATTATCTACGATAGGTAAAAGCAGGTTGTCTGAACAAAACGATATGCTTCAGAAATATCGAACAGTGCTGTGTGAGATGCACCATGGTAGAGAAAATCTTGTCCTATTGACTAACTCTTCGAGAAAATAACCATATAAACATATTGTGAAGGGAAACTCCATGATAGATGCCCTTTCGAAAACTCCATAACCCCGCCATGTCATCATTAAAAGAGGCGTAACGTAAATATGACCAGGTAAAGTATCACGTTGAGTGTGCTTCAAAGCAGTTCAGCCATTATATGAGCTTCTCAAATGTTTGAAAATCCATCATCAATTATCCTCCCAACTCTTTTCCACCGTTTCCCTAACACGCTTTGTGTATTCTCTTCTGTTGTCTTTGTACAAGTTGGAAGCTTCGACATTGGCGGGCGAGCCAGTGTTTGGGTCATTAAGAAGACTACTCATAGATTAGTACATATATCTGGAAACCAATAGACCATTTGTGAAGTATTGATGTACCTTTGAATACTCGTCAAAACAGCCGCAACATCATATGTGGGACTCCACCTGTTCTGCAAAATATCTAAACACAACTCTCCGGTTGCATAAACGTTAGGATGAAACATTTGGCTGATGAACTTGACGGCAGGAGGCTTATTTGGATATTGTTCCTCGAAGGTCATGACGAGTCGAAAAGTTCCATCTTCAAAGGGAGTATCTGCAGGACCGATAATGACGGCATTCCTAACAGTTTCATTATTGGCATCAAGTCCATGAAGATTAGAATTTCTTCGGGGAGACTAACCAAAGCATCACATTGTCTGCAACAGGAGATGCGGAAACACCAGCGGGAGGATCAGTTTGCATGCGCTGTAGATGAGCGTTAGAGTTGCTCTCCAATTATCTGGGTACCCCTCCATTCCTGGATAATGATTGCCACTAACCTTGAAATCGCGCATGAGACGACGACGAGCAGCTGTAGACATGATGGAGAATTGTGCGAATGATAACCAAGAATCAGGAAGTGGAGTTCTTGTTGGATCGCGTTGGACCTGAATGGATGGGAATGTTTTATTATTTGAGTGATAGCTTTGAGGTATGCCGAAAAGCAAGTTCTATCGGATGGATATTAGTGTCCGATGTGAAAGCCGGCGGCGGAAGTTTATGTGGGCTGCCGCAAAGGATGATGAGTTTATCGGAAAGTTTTGATTGGAAAGGAATGAAATGACCAGTTCTAGAAAAGTGAAGAAGACTTCGCAATTCACTTGAGCGTTTTCGATGTTATACAGAGACGTATCGAGGTCTCACGACTTTGTTGGTGTGATTCGAATTTTCATTAACAATGGCCCAGCACGGTACCAACAGCCATAATAATTATAGACCGCTTTCACTCAACCCTTTTGACCCCTTCATGCAAGATTTGTCCACCAGAACCGCCACGCAAACAAGGCTCGAGCAAGGATCCTTGAGTCATGTTATCGTGGAGTCACGTGGAGATTGTGACGATAAGCTACAGCAGAATGGGCTTAGTGGCTGTCTCACAGCTACCTGGGCACGTGTAGGTCCGAGCATTTTACTCTGGGGTAAATGGAATATGGAATACATTCCGCCGGTGCTAACCGCGGGACAATCGGGACAATCAATGCTGAATATTGATCAGAAGCAACTCATTCATCACTTTTTCTGCCCTTTTTTCCATAAAGTCTTTTGGCTTGATCAACGCTCTCCTGTCTTGTGAATCCTCCAAACACAGTCATCATGTTTTCACGTACTGCCAAATCTCCGATTAGAAATTTAAGGATGTCGTCTCCATCATCACGGTTAGCACAAGTTCAACGGCAATTCAGCGCAAGTACCTCGGCCAAAAGAGAGATTCAAGATGCATACATTTTGAGTGCATCAAGGACACCTACTGCAAAGGTAATTCGATCTATTTCAATATATCATTCAAAGTTGACGAAAACTAAACGGGATGACAGTTCAATGGGTCATTTCTTACTGTGAATGCCCCTCAACTTGGCGCTGTAGCCATCAAATCTGCACTCGAGAAATCCAAAGTTCCGGTCGAAAAAATCTCAGATGTATACATGGGAAACGTATTGCAGGGTGGTGTTGGACAAGCACCAGCTCGGCAAGCTGCTATTTTCGCTGGCCTCCCTTCATCAGTTGAAGCGACCACAATCAATAAGGTATGCGCATCCGGAATGAAAGCCGTTGTGTTAGCTGCACAAAACATCCAACTCGGTCTCGCAGAAGCGCAGATTGCGGGAGGAATGGAAAATATGTCTCGAGTACCATATTATTATCCTCGAGCTAGCAGTCTTCCTCCATTTGGAAATGTACAAGCTGAAGACGGGCTCATTAAAGATGGCCTATGGGATGTTTACAACCAATTTCACATGGGTGTATGCGCGGAGACCACGGCAAAGAAATATGAAATTACACGAGAACAACAAGACGAATACGCTATCCAATCATATAAACGGGCGCAAGAAGCATGGAAAGTCGGCGCATTCAAAGAGGAGATTGCCCCGGTAACCGTAAAGGGTCGAAAGGGCGACACGATCATCGATACAGATGAGGGTTATCTGGATGTCAAGTTCGATAAGGTTTCCTCATTAAAACCAGCATTTGTTAGAGATGGAAGTGGAACAATTACCGCTGCCAATGCTTCGACATTTAATGACGGCGCTAGCGCATTGGTATTGGGAAACAAAGCCATTGCACAACAATATGGAACCGGATCGAGAGTATTAGCAAGAATCTGTGGCTCTGCAGATGCTGCAATTGATCCAATTGATTTCCCAGTAGCTCCCGCCAAAGCAGTGCCACTTGCTCTAGAACGAGCTGGAATCAAGAAGGAAGATGTAGCAATTTGGGAGTTCAACGAGGCATTCGCAGCAGTTATCAAGGCAAATGAAAAGGTTTGTCCCACTCGATCGGATTGATCAACGAAAATACTTACACAATCTAGATCCTCGGACTTGAGAACGCAAAAGTTAATCTACTTGGTGGAGCAATCTCACTTGGCCATGCTCTAGGAAGTTCGGGTTCACGAATTCTCACAACATTATTGCATCAATTAAAAGTCGGAGAATATGGTGTTGCAGCGATTTGCAATGGTGGTGGTGCGGCGACGGCGATCGTCGTACAGAGAATTGATAGCGTATAATTATGATTTATGATGTTTGGACTGGTTCTAGGTCCGGGATTAGGTAATCAAGATCAAAAGAACTCATTGATTTATCACAAATTAGATTTATCTCATTGGAAATATTTCAATATCAAAACAAAATGTGAAACACAAACGACATCGAAATTAAGGTTCTAAAGCAGCTCAGTCCTTTCCCGCTTACCTCTTTATGGAAAGGGGGGGCATTTTTCACATGTCAACGGAAGGAACCGAGATCCTGGAAACTCTATCCCACTTCGCTTGTGACATCATCGTCGCGATCAATGCAGGTGTTTGGTTTCAACATTCGATTTCTTTCAAAGATGCGCGCAATTCATTCATTGGTTCTGCAATCGACATTCCTTTCACCCGATAGAAAATATAACTCGACAGACTACGCAATTGCAATCAGCGAGTGAAGAAATTCAATCAAAATGGATAATCCAAGTAAGTTCAAGATTCAAAATTGAAGGAATCTTATCCTCACGCTAGGAGAATCGCAATAGTACCTCGAATCCCCATATTATCCTCCTGTTCCTTCTCTCCCTTCATCTCACTCATTGTTCCCTTGAACACCTTACTAATTATTGAATGTAGAATCACAAATCACATCTCTGATCCACACCCTCTGTTCCGGGGCTCCCTCCGCCCAACAAAAAGCTCTACAACAGTATTTCACCCCCGACGCATCGTTCTCGCATCCACTGTGCTCGGTACCTTCTTTTTCTTCTGTTCGACTACCCCTGGTTGGAGAGGTCAATAGTAGATGGGTATTGGGGTGTGTGTATAAATGGTATAAGGTGTTGAGTCCAAGGGTTGTGGTGGGAGTGGATGGAGTTGGTGAGTTTTCTCATGATTTTTGATTGGCATGGGGTGGAAAGGAAGGGGGAAGGAAGGGGAAAAGACAGGGAAAAGGGAGGAGAAGGAGGGAACGGGGAAATGGGGATATGGAGGAGGTCAAGGATAGAGGAGTTGATGGGATGGAACTATGTGATGCAATTTGGAGCCATTGCTAATCTTTATCAACTCTAGAATATAACCCAGAAACGCAAACTCTCTTTCTCCAACTCCATCAACAATTCCACCTCTTCTTCCTTCCATTTTTCTATCCAACAGTGTACCTAACCACAATCCTTAATCTCTCCCCCGTCAAACAATCTTCTAAAACCAGGTCCTCAGCATCCGAAACCAAATACCTTATAAAGCACCAAGAAGATCTCTATCAATCTGCAGAACTCGTCAAGTTTTTCTGGCCGGGAGGAACACAAATTATTAGCCTTTGGAGGCTGATTGCGACATTTTTATGTATAGTAGGGGCAATGATGTTTGCGCCGATGACGTGGATGGAGGAGCGGGGATGGTTTGGCAATGGGATGGATGTAAAGAGGGGCGAGAAAGAAGATGGAGGGGAGCACGAGACAGGTGATCGCGAGACTAATGGGGTGAATGGCTCAAGGAGAGAGAAGAGAACGAAAACGATTAGTGGATCCGGGGGGAAGAATAGATAGGTGGATTTGGTTAAGATTAAAATTGTACATGTTTCGGGAAGGATTGAATGAATTTTTGGGATTCGTTTGGTTGGATGGAGATTTATAGCTAATTTTATTATAAGAATAATTTTGTTGCATATCTGAAAAAAAAAATGAGCTTGCTCACTCACGTTAGCAAAGAAATTCAGAAAGTTCCTCTATCGACGTACGAGGATAAAATTTCAGATATGCAACAAGACTCCCTTCAGTACTGAAATAGGAAACTCGTTTTGAGGTCCACACGAAAGACAAACTGGTTGGAAGGACAAGTGAATTATGAAATATATTTACCTAGATAGATGGAGGTTTCTGAATATGGTGTCAAGAATGGGCTATTACTGTCACAACTCATTCACAGAAGATGGAAGGAAGCCAAAATAAAACATGCTGAGTTTTTAATTAGATTTGCTACATAAATACACTAGGTAGATACGTGATACTAATATACATTCTGGTACTTTCTCGTATTATTCTGACATTTTATTACTTTTGGAGGGTTAATGATACGAGTAAAAGTAGGTGTATTTTCTTAATACTATATCCTCATGACCGCCATTGCTAAGTGATGCACCTTTTGTTCGTTGATGTGTCGGATGTTCATCATCCTTTAAGAGTTTGGTGTATCGCGGATGGTGATGTGTTTTGATAGATGAATTGTGGGAGACTCCGGTGGTTCAATTCAGACTCGGAAGATTGGATGCTGAATATTAAACTTTAAGATTTAAAGTGTAAATCGTGAGGAGAACTGGAGAGATTAATCTGCTAGCTAGCAAATACTGCTTTGCGATGTGTGTTATTAAGGCTGATATGAGTGAGGATTTTGAACTAAGTTTATGATACGCTGCGGGTAGTCTTAATGATCCGGTATTGTTTTGTATAAGAATATAGTCGCTATGTATCGAATGGCCGAAAATGATGTGAAGATGGTGGTTCAATCTGATAGTAGGTGATAGTTGGTTGTATCAGGTTGTATATTGAAGTCGAGATAAGTAGAGACTGGAAATTTCGTGAAGATGACGAAGGAAATGAATTGCTCGTTAGGCTCGTGATAGTTTTCAGAAGTCCAGGGCGAAAGTTAGTTTCAAGCATCAAATTAGGAAAAATGAGTTCTCTGAGGATAACTGAGTCATCTCAGTGGATACACTCATCAAATATTGATGATGTTCGGGGGGTATAGAAGAATCAACACCTATGGTATTGAACTGCAACGAGAATAATTGGGTGTCTGGTTGCGCTTTAATGCCTCTGACTAATCTTCTTTTGCGGACTGGAACTTCTGGTGATTGAGAGCCGGAAGCTTCATTCTATTGTTGTCAATCTACAGATTCATCTTCTTGAATGAGATCTGGTTGATGAACTTGTTGTAACTTCCAGCGACGTATCGCTTCTTTGTGTTCTCGTCGTAACATTCGAGATGGCCCGAGAGGTTGTGCGTCTGCATTGGCGAATTTTTGTTCTTCAGCTCTTGATTTGATACCCCTGCATAGTCTTCGTCTACGAGCCGGAGCTTCTGGCAGTTGAGACTCGGTAGCTTCATCTCGTGGACTGGGAGGTGGCTGATTAGCGTATCGTATCTTCCAGGCACGTATCGCTTCTCTTTCTCGTCGTAACGTTTGAGGTGAACGGCGGACACGACGAGCTTTCATTGGTGAATTTTGTTCTTCGGCTCTTGGCTTGATGCCCCTGCATTGTCTCCGTCTACGAGCCGGAGCTCCTTGCTGTTGAGCCTTGGCAAGTTTACGTTGTTGCGACTTCCAAGCGCGAAGTTTGTTTTGAAAGTATTTTCGTAACTTTTCATATGGACTGAATCTATGCGCTTTTGCTATTAACCTGGGGATTACTGTATCTCTGTAAATTTGGTTTCGAAGTTCAAGTTCCAATGGCAAATCCGAATAGTCTGACATAGCTGCAGTTGTTATGTATAAGAGGCTTCAATATCTAGGCTGAGTGTTCAGAATGAACCAGGAAATTAACGTCTGATGGTAGTTCAGACGGTTCAAACACCCGATTGTGGGTTAAATTGATCGATATAATAATATTCAGGTCCAAGCTAACGGGGAAGCGGATGAAGCCTGCAGATGAAACGAATCAACTTGTGAACCTACACAAATGTCTTGATCGGGTTGCACTCACATTCGCTTAAGGTTTTCCCCACGCGAGTATCCAGACGCTGGGAGCAAAAAGATTGGATGGGTGCAATTATTGTGCTTTCGTTGGTTTCAAGTACTGATATTCGATGAGATATGTGTCAAAATGATGGCAGTAAGTGTTTCATCAAATTGTTCGGTAAATTGGAGGTTGATGTATTGCAGTACCAAGGGCGAGGTATAAATGTTGATAATTGTGAATGGTGATGATTATTTCGATAGCAGTGACGATTATGATAAGGTGATAAAAATAGAAATGAGAAATGTTGTGGGATAAAAGACTTCTGCGGAGTTTCGACACTAGAGGTCTCATTGGACTGATCTAAGGGTGTTAGTACGCCAAGCTTGAGTATGGAGATCAGAAGAAGGTGATAGTCTGAATATGCATATAATCTATGATTAGATTGGCTCTAGGGCCCTTAGGGGCATGGTTGGCACAATGGTAACCAAATCCATTATGATAAAATCTATTTTTCTAGAGCTAATGTGTAAGCTGGAAGTGATTGACAGCAGTACAATCTATATTAGTGAAGGTTTTATGGTTAGTTGGTGCGATTGGCGATCTTGGAATGCACTTGAAAAAATGCTAATTAAATTTGGATACCTTCTTTGCTTTTCACTCGTTCCTATGTTTGGTGGATGACGCTTACGTAGACTAGCGAGGGATAGGGAGAAAATATTGCAGACACGTGTCAAAAGTTTGAAGGAAGTATAATACTGGTTCTCAATGCTCACTACCACAAAGAAGTTTAAAGTGTTAGAGTTTAAGTCTAGTCGCATTAGGAGAAAAAAGAGTCATCTCCAAACTTGAATCCGGGGCTTGGCTCTTTTTGAATCAACTATTTTCTTCCATCCAAGTACAGTGAAAATTGATCGTCGCCATGAGTCCATGTTGTGATGCTCTATTGTGGGTTCTTATGGAGGACGTATTTAAGAATGATTTCTCAAATTTCAGGCGAAATCTTGAGAAGACGAGACATTGTGTTCTTAGTCTCTCCGATGAGATACGGTGTGATCAATCGTACCTGCTCTATATATCAGTTAGGTACGTGTATAGATTGGAGATGTCGTTCGATTCGAGGTAAAGCAAAAGATCTGTGCGCTTTTCGTTTGCGCACCCCTTAATCAAGCTTAATTCTCACGCGAGTGGGAAGGTAATTGATAGGCACTGGCAGAAACAGCTTGAAGGTGGATCTTTTCATCCTTCTCAAATTCAATATGTACTGTTTATCTCGATATAGTGTTCAATTAGAAAGTCTATCACACAATTAATCATTGGAAACGGAAATTACTAGCCACGTATCAGTGTGACGCGATTCTGACCAAGCTCAAAGCCGAACATTTTAGCTGCTCAGCCCAAGAATCTACCTAGAATTCCAGATATCTCGGATAGTCGGGGATCATGATAGATCAGACCTTTTGCAAACAAGGCCTCTCACCAGATCTTGATCTCTCTTGTGGCTGCTAAGTGAGCAATGTTAATGATATTGCGAATCCAGGCAAAGGTGCGAGCCCAACTTTATCCCTTCCCAACGACGATGCGCGTAACTATACATTAATCATAGCATGGGCGGTCCTTGAACTTGCATTCATTATCTAGGCAATATTGCCTTGCTGTCGGAAATTGAGTTCTGAGATACCGTTCCCACAAATTTAACACCAAGGTGCCAAAATCACACACAACTCGTGACGCATCCTGCACATCGCGGACGCAAAACCGTCGTTATAAATACCAGAGGATTTCGCTATAGTACACTGGGAATCACCCATGTTATTCTATTGTTTTGAGTGATCAATGTCATAACTTGATTGTAGGATTGGGGAATGCGCTTGGATAGGACCGATTGATTGATAAAAAGACTCTGGGAAAAAAGATTTGGGGGAGTTCGTGGTTGCTTCTTGCATGTTATGGGAACCGAATACTGGTATACAATCATCAAGACTCAAAACCTGTAACTCGTTCCATACACGCTAAAGCATCACTGATCAACTCTCTCGTCTCTCGATCGCCATCGGCATTTCTCAAGCCTTCTCTCCAGATATCCCACCTCTCCCGACTATAACCGACCCATTCCTTCTTCTCATAAAAGTCTCCACCAGCTCCAGTTCTGTCTGGCATACTTTTCTCATTGACGACATTCAACCGCAGTTTCTCGGCTGCAAATACAAGCCACCAACATGCCACCCGCATTTTCAAATCCTTACTCTTTTCTCCTTTGTTCTCAAATGCATCGCGAAACACCCATAATGCAAAAAGTGAGAAATCAAGGGGTTCAAATTCATTAACTCCAATGCTGACCTCACTTATTGCTAAAAGTTGCGCTAGAAATGCGTTCTTGTTTTCATACGAAGTCTTTTCTCTGTCTGTCAATGTGGAGGAATATGCATCTTCACACGAAGTTAATTTTATGAGGGAATTGAGCAGAAATGAGAAGGTAACAAACGAACCAGTGTTGTAAATCTCACGAGCCTCCCACCCGAAGCCTGGCAACTGTCTCCATAATTCCATGTCATAATACTTCAAAACTTTCGACTGATCCGTGTCTCTGTCTATAACTTCAATCTTCTGAAGGCCAATGATGAATTCGATTAGTCTAGATTGTTGATCAGGTGATGTCCGAGCGACGAGTACAAAAAGTGCACACCAGGTGTCATAAGGGTGATCTCTGAGCAGGTCGGATCCATCCGCGGGGGATGTTTTGCCATTTGCCCAAATTTCTTTCTTTACATTAGCAATTGTGTTCGAAGTGAGAGCCGAATGAGCATCGAGAGCGGAAGACACATTGGAGGATGGGTCTTCTATGAGAGGTAGAAGAAGTACAAATTGAGGAGTTTTTTCAATGTGAGCAATGTTTTTCAACTTGTTCGCCTCATATGCCATCAGTCTTTTTTGCTTGCGGGATCTAGGCATATTTGTATTGAAAATCTATGAATCAATTGCAACGTACAGAATTGAAAAAATGGTACGAGTAGACCTGATCTGATCTCAGGATCCCAAATCCCCGAATGCATTTACGAGACACGTGACATCCATATCCACCGCACCAAGCTATATCAGCTCATAGCTCAAATATCTGCCAGATGTAACAAGCGTTACACTGTGACGGTGGAATGGCAAACATTCGAGTTTGCTTTTGCTATCAATCCTGAAGGAGACGATAAAAGAAGAGAAACACAGAGTTTGTCTTTGGGAATAGAGCATTCTCAGTCCAATCGTCGCTTTTTCGACCGAGTGTTCCAAAAGTCGCGTCAATACATAGAGTCAATGAATTCATGGCAGATGGAAGGCCGAGAAGAAATGTCAAATCTGGCAGAAAACATATTGCGAATCACTGGTCAATGTTAAGTCGAGGTAATTTGCTTCAGAAATAGTGAATTAATCGCATCTTGTAACTAGCAGCTAAAAACTCTTGTCTCATCGTTAACATCAGCAAAAAGATTCTTCGACAATCCAACTTTCAGAAAACATTACAATATTTGCGCCAGCGGCTCAGGTGAAAGAAAGAAAAATTCCAAAGCTCGATTAAAAGTTGTTCAAATAGGATCAATTCTATCTGCAGCCATCTTAGCAAAAATTACCCCTTTCGGGCAGTCGTTATCCCAGAAGAGGTATCATTCACTTACAAAGGGATATTCCACTTCTACTTGTCTGTCATTTCCATTACTATCTAACATTCAATCAAATTTATAATGGTGTTTTCTCAGTCGAAGGAATCTGGCGCATGTATGGCATCCGTCTAAGCTATACTTTTTTCTTGGGAAGACCTTCGTCCGAATGCTTCAAGAACCATCTAATCCCGCTACAAGGAACAGAGAATATCTAGAGCATGGCAAATAGATAAATTCCCAGCTTCTCAACTATATCAACCCTATGCTTGCAATTAATAACTTAATATTTTAATCTGCTAAAAGATTATATCTTGAGTGTCACAATAAGAATCGGTCGTCTTCTCCGCAAACTTTTCCCTTGCCCGGAATCTACATCATCCTCGCCGTCTACACTGCCATCTCCATGTCCATCTCCCCACCAAACCCCAAGTTACGGCCACAGTGCCTGGTTCAAAGGCGCTCGAACCTTAGGCGCTTTCCACGAGAGACGATATCTCCCCGGTCAAATCTTCGGTGCTCCAGACAGTTGTTGGGGTCGATTCATTCCACACTCCGGTGAAGCTCTGAGAACGAAGCACAGTCATCTAGAGAGTGGAATTGTATTCAGACTCTGTAAAGAGCGAGCGTGAAAATTTCGGCTACCGGTACAGTTTTCAGGACTGAGGAAGGAATTTGGAAAGGGGTTGAAGGTTGTGTATCAGAGTGGTAGAAATAAAGTGATGGGAGATGGTGAGATTGAAAGCTGTGTTGGTTGGCTTCTGCTTCGCTTGGCGGAGTAAAGTGCGATGGGGTATAAATGTATCTGGTGAGGGCTGGTTGAGAGACAGGAGAGGAGATGAGAGATAAGACATTAGCAGAGTTTGATCTGGAAACCAAGAAGCTGAACAATCTTGGAGAATTTGACCAAAAATGATTCTAAATGATTGGGTGGCCCTGATGAGTTTCTCCCAACATGATTCTGGGGATTGGGCATAAAGTTCCTATATATTCGGGTATCCAATAGTGGATTGCACTTCGACAATAAACATTCTATTGATATTTGGGCCAATCCTTATTTTGAATGATTGGAAAATGTATGATATTCGATTTTTGAACAATGAAATGACATCTAGCAAGAAAGGATTCCCTGGGGCTTTTGGAATCGTGTTACAGTCCGGATTTTGTAGTCGCGCCCGGGCAAGCACGTTGAACAAGGACATCAATTGAGGGATGTGAAAATATCAAAGTGTCTTTGAAAACATTCATGAGCCTTCTGTTCTTTCAGTCGTGAATGAACTATATGAAGCAGTGTGAACATGTATGTGATTCGCCAAAGACGGCGCTGACCCCTTTCTGTGCCCGGTTAGCTGGCAAAAGGAGAAGCCTCTGATATGAATCATGATCAAATACTTACTGCCATGAAATCAACACAGCATTGAATGTATTTCATACTTATTAGCATATGAGCGATTTTTCATTTATTTGAATGTCAACTGAGGACTTGTGAATATGAATATTTCCGGCCGGCTCCTTAAGCTGATGATCTCTATTTCTAAGCGACTTTTTTGATATAAATACTCTACAACGCCCCGGTTTCAATGTGAAGCTAAACAAGCATTTCATTTACTTCAAGCTACAATAAAATTACTTGGAGGCTATACTACTAGTAAAATATTGATTCAACATGGACAACCAGCACTACTTACCCCCTCCTGTATACACCGCTAACCCTCCAACTTCCAGCCCTCAGACCTTCCAACCTTTCGACGCCACCCACTGGCTCCTCGACACACAACGACAATACACTCAATTCACCCACTACCAACATCTCCTCTGCCAGATATTCCACGCCTCCGATTACTGGTGGAACGAATTTCTCGCATTCTGCGATGTCTTTTTACAACCCAGATTCTCCCACTCAAGCACATCTGTGTGGAATTTCTACAGCACTCCACAAATACGCGGAATGCGATCGGAGTATTTAACAGGAGGCCGGAGTTTCACAAACGAAACTGGAGAAATTTGTAACTGGTTGGCTTTTTGTCTTAGGGAGTTGAGAAATGACGGTGTTGAATGGAACTCAGATGCTACAAGATCTTCATCAGGGACGAGAAGAGAGGAAATTCCAAGTGGCAGACAAAATGAAACTTCGAGTGGAAGAAGAGAGAGAAGGGAGCGAGGACAGGGAGACCGTAATCCGTCGGTAGAATGGTGGTGGAATGGAGATGTCATAGAATTTACCTTGAATTAGGAATACGTCTCAGAAGTGATGATGATAGATTGGTTTCAAATGGACTTTTATCATCATGTTTGTAGCACTTTGGCTGGGGTGGGTAGGATTTAGAGAGGAGTTCGAGGTTTCAGGTAGTGAACCTTTAGACATCAGACATTAATATAATGAACGTTGATATTCAGAAATAATGACTTGTATCGATGAAGTCTTTAAGTGCCCCTTAAAGAAACTTGCACTCTGCACTTATGATGCAGGATTCATCATGCATGTATCAAGGTTCTAGAAACTGATGTAGAAAATTGACTTTCGACAACCTTTTTCTAATGTGTCGGTACTGTGACATTCTCCCAACTCTCCAGTACTGCTTCGGGAGCGACGACCGACTGTACAACCGTTGAACTTACATTCAAACTCTTTCGTTGAAATATATGAAGATCCCTAAGAAATCATCGCGCATTCACAGATCTACCCCTATCAACAAGATCCTAGCAGCTCATTTGCCCCAATGACATACTTTCTATCAGCATTATTGAGGAATGATCCAGCATATGAAGTTTGATTGCTGAATATGGATTTGATCAATCGTGTAACATAATGCCATATCTACACTTCACTTGAGAGATGTGTAGATTCCATCACAATTCAAACTCCAGCAGTCTCAACAATCCATTCCCGAAGAAATCGTAAGAAATTTATTAGTGAGAAGCCGATGCGCATATCGATGTAGATAAAGGGATTCATAAATACCGACCCATACATACAAATCTCGATACGAATTATAGATATCTACAGACCCCGAAAACCTTGATTGCTTAACTGTAGACTTCAAAAATATAGTTCTGGAATAAAACAAGAAAGAACGACTCGTGAATTCGTGAATATGGTACAAACCGCATACTCTATATACATGATAATAACATGACTTCATCATCTGCTGCCCCGACTTTTTCCTATTCCCAATACCCCATTCATCGTTTCCCAAGCTTTTACATACATCTCCACGTTGCGAATTCTTACAAGAATTTAAAATTTAAAAAAAAAACCGTCCACCATACCTATCACTAAACGCCATGCCTTATTTCACCATCACGGTTCGCTTGGAAATACTAGGTTCTCCTTCCCTATTCATCTTCCTTAACCCAATTAACAACTCATTCCATAAGTTCCAAGAATTTAAGTTCCCGTTCCAAAGAAGTACTCATCGAGTAGATTGATCCCCGCCGGTCCACCACCCGCTCCAACACCCCCAACTGTCGTAACATCCCCCAAGTTCTCTCCAAATCCCATATCAAATCCACTTAAATCCCAGTCATCTCCCCCCGATCCTTCTGCACCACCATAACCCCCACCCGCGTAATTCAAAAAGCTTAACCCCGGTGCATTTTGAAAATCAAAATTATAGGCGTTACTGTTGCCACCGTTTCCATTGGCAGGATCATATTGATACATGTCCGGATTTTGGCTTTGGCCTGGAGCTGATGTATATCCTTGCACTGGACTCTGTTGGTTCGGAAAAAGGTTTGGATCGAGGTTCATGTTGTTATCTAGATTACTAAATGGAGGCGAGATGGCAAAGTTTGGTGAATTGATTTGTGAAGAATTGGAATCATTTCTGTATGTTTCAAATTCCGTCTTCACTGTGTTATTCGAGCCCGTGCCATTTCTCGAAGTTGGCCTCTCATTGGCAAAATTCTTCCTGGGTTGATTGTTGACAGAAGTCTCCCTAGAATGCCCTTTCGTACCAATTGGAGGAGGCTGAGGAGTAAAAAGATCATTGAGACCCATGTCGAACTGAGGCTTCGGGCGATTAGACTGTGGCGGTTTTCGAAGCCGAGAACTGTTGGCATTGAAGTAATCATCTGGTTGTGATTGTAGGTGATGTTGTCCACTAGTATGATGGGGACGTCTTGAATGAAGTCCCTGCTGAGCCCCGGAACCGAAACCAGTAGTAGACATGCACATCTGAACCGTAGCTTTGGACATGCGGTCGAAAGCATCTCGACATGCTTCAGCCGGAGGACATTTATCTATGAGATCCCCAAGGACAGACGTCGCGGCCAAAATTGTGAAGTCAACTTCATCCATTGTCTGAAATCGCAATTAGTAACCATCTGAATGAATAAGATGAATATATGCAAACCTACCAGACGACTTCTGACAACCTGAGAGTGCCAAATAGCATACAAGAATGAGATCCCAGCCATGAACAAATGATGCGTAGCCAGAAAAGTATAATTGACAAGTCGCACTCGATGCAACTGTCTATATAATCTCAGAACTCTCTGTCCCGCCTCGGCAACTTTCAAAAAGACCCTTTCCTCATCTTCTCTTAGCTCCACATTGTGTATACTGGGACTTTCAACCTCTTCACTGGTGCTAAATTCTCCTTCAAACATTGGTGGCACACTCAAGCTTTGTCTATACAACATGATAACACATTGCCAATAATTGAGCTCCAGAAAGTCTACTGAGAACTCTACACCCATGTCCCGCTTGGTAGGAGCCGATGTTTTCCATTCCCAGAGGCGTTTGTCGATGTCAATACGCCAAGAACGGAAGCTATCAAATTTCACCAGGAAAGGAGATGGTAGTTGTGTATGCATGAAAGGATTGCGTAAGTTTGCACCACCCGCTCGCGCATGCAATGCTTGTTGATGCTGCAATACCTGTAAAATTTCAGACTGCAGCAGTCTCAGGCGAAAGTAATGATATGCCACATGCTTGTAACTTGATCCGCCAACCCCTGGGTCCTGCAGACCAGCAGGAGTGATATATTTGTCGTCGAGCAATGAAGGGAATTCTGTTGTCACTACTTGATCGGTAATGCCAAAGGGTCTTCCAACGCACGTGGAAACAAGTCGATCAAAGGAGTATGTGCACCACCAGAGTCGCCTCCTATAATCTCGGATATATTCACGACGGCCTCGTTCTCGCATCGTACGCTCCCGATGTAATCTTGCAGTCTCCGCGTCTTCGTTCTTTACTCCAGGCACTTCCAATTTTGGAACTTCAATATCCTTCCCATCTTCATAATGCAGACCTAAATCAACTGCTAAGCGAACCGCCACTCCAATAATGTACCACAAACCAGGAGCCACAGGTCTCAATAACGCGAATCCTGCCAGGAGTAGAACAGCTTGGAGTTCCTCCAAACCGCCACCGAAACCATCAACTCTATCTACCGAAGAACTGAGGCATGCTTCGAGATGAACGATTGCTGAGGCATGATATTCCTCAGGCTGGCTTTGTTTGCCACTGGTTGTGCGCTTTGATTTGTCGCCATTAATTGTCTTTTCCGCCTCTTCTCGAGCGCCCGAATCACCAAGGAAAATTCCAGCGCCAATGGCAAACACAATATTGAGCATATAGAGTTCTCGAGGAGTCCTAATTTTGGTATCCCCAGTCGCATATGCCTCCTCAAACATTTTCATGAATTCTCCTCGATGTAATATAGGTATCTGAGGATTTGCATGCTCGAAATAGAAGTCCACCAATCTCTTTCCAACATCCTTATCAGGGAAAGGGGCTTGTTTAATCGTAGGTTTTGTATGCAAACCAAAGAATGAATCACGCATCGAAGTTCCCCCTTGTGCAGCAGCTTTCGAATTTCCTGCTGGTCGTGAAGGCCTCACACCACTATGATCACTAGCAGCACCAGACACTGAAGATCTCACTGCTGCAAACACCACTCTTGCAAACGATATGCCGGATGTTGAGCCCAAGTATCTCTTGTCTGAAGCACCTTGAACCGAAACACTCTCAATATTTGACATCAGTTTGTTCACCTTCTCGGATTCGTCCTGCCTCTTATTCCATGTCGCCTCATCTTGCGCTTTTTTTCGCACAAGAGCCGTATCCCCATTGAATGTCGATCTGCCATCATCACTGGGAGTTTGTACTGCCGCAGGATCTGTCCCTGGCTTTGGGGAGTGTTCCAGAACTTCGGCTGGCGCAAATGGAATGTTGTTTTGTATTAGCAAGGATTCGAGGTGTGCTGTCCTCGTCTCGAGATAGTACACATAACTATTATAGTCAGGTATTAGCATTCAATATTCCATCACCAATTCTCATGAAAAGAAAAAGATAAGAAGATTCACCTCCTAGGAATTTCCCTCTTGGTGATCGGATCATAGCCCACACATTTATGCCCCGCCTTCTCGCAACTTGCACAACTGGGCAAATTCTGATCGCATTTATTCTTCCTCAATCGACATCTGTTACACGCGCTGACATTGCGAAAACTGCTACTCTGTCCCGCCTTACCACCAGCAGTTGCCTCAGCCTTCACTAGTATTGGTTCCGCAGGTACAATTTCCTCTGCTGCAATCTTAGGGCTATCATTCTTAACTAGCGCAGCAGATATACTAGGAGGCTCTGGAGGACTTTGTCTCGCTCGTTTGTTCGGGTAACCACTTGCGCTCGTAGGCGGCGAGTGGGGGTTCATCGTTCTATCGTCTTCTTAATGTCGTCGAATGCGCATTCGATGTATCTTCCTCGCAATGGGAAAATATCGAGGATGGATTCTGTCGTTGAAAATCGGAATCGCGCATGCGATTGAGTGTAATGGCCCTTAAATCCGTCTATTCTCTCTCATCCTGCTCTTTCTCAACCTCCGACTTTGCGATTGTGTAATGTTAAATTCCCACTCTCCAATACGACAGCTCCGTAATCTTTCCGGCCTCTCGGCGAAAATGTCAGATGTTTTCGTTATCGCAATTTCCAAAGAACGTTCCTTTCCAGTGCTCGAGAGATATTTTGGTATCAATGTAACATTATCGAACAGAGCCGCCTCTTCCTCTAGAATATGCGTGGGGTTTACCTTTACCCGTGATTCAAAATGTACACACCTAGAGTAGATGCAAAAAAAATCCATGGATTGAACATTTCGCTCAGGCTAGGGTCGATAATTCCACTCCCACTCAATGGCACTGATAGATAGATAGGCGATTGATGGAGCTGAATGATAAGAGCTTCGACCAATTGAAAACCATCATCCAATGATTACTCCATGCCTGGTTCATCTTATTTGTAGACGGAAGGTGGGTACGGAACTCTATCAGCACTGTTGACTCGATAGCATCGAGTAAAGCTTTGCTCTGCGGCGTGGGATATCTAATCGAGGATTACTTGCTTTCAGAGGGTAGTAAAAGGGGCATCACACTAAGTAGTCGGTAAAATTGATCAATGAAGGCCTAAATTACATCTTTCATTTCAGACATTCATTCAAAGTTTGTTCAAATCATATCATTTGAAGAATTGATACATAAACAAGTAGCCTCCCATGTCATCGACAGGAATCATAAAACTACCTAAACGCCAGATAATATGCAAGCCAAGCCAAGCCAACCGTTGATTCTTCCAAGTCAGCCGAAAAATAATCTGCAATTGGAACCGCAGTCCGGCGGTCCATCCCTAGTAGGTAGTGCGATAATGATATTTCCCTTTTGTCGAAACTCCTACCGTCCTTGTAGTGCAAAGAACTAAATACCGTTTTCGCAAACGACCCAATTCTGTATAGCACCGTAACCCCAATGACGCCCAAAATAAAACCTAACATAAAATACCATCACCGTGATGTATAACGCTCAAAAGCATGAGGGGATATCTAACGTCGAAATAAGAACCCCACGGAAATTGCCCAAGATGGCCCAAAATGATTTTTATACAGATGCCCTCCCGAAAGCAGTCTTCAAGAATTGAATTGTTCGAAAAGAAATCTCATAAGTCGTGAATGTATAAGAAAGATGACGGCAGTGTCGTCTAGTGTTCGACAGTGATGTGTCTTGGCTCGGCGCCCGCGGCGATGCCAGTATCAGGAGCACAATGATCAAGCATTTCATCATCGAATGCTTGCTCATGGTCCTCTTCACTCTTCTCGTCAACATCCATTCTTCCTCCCTTGTCAGTCATGTAGAGACTGATAACAGCACCAATCATAGCAATGATAGCACTGCACCACCACGCAAGACCAGAGTAACCTAAGCTAGCACCAGCCGACAACAGGAAACCTGAGATCGTCGGGCCAAAGGCTCTGGAAATACTGGCGGTTGATGCTGCAACACCGTTGATAGTTCCCAACATCAAAAGCGATGGTGCCGAATTAGTCAACAGAATAGCATTGCTTGGATAAGTCATTGTCGAGAAAGTGCATTTCCAGATGACAACCGCATACAAACCAATCATTTTGAGATTCTCCGGAAGTAAGACCAAGTAGGGTGTTACAATATAGAGGATTGGATACGAAATTGCCATGGTTCTGAACAAGTTCAAAGCTCCCAGTCGTCGAACAACAATTGGGAATAAGAAAATTGTAGCAATCATCGAATATAATCCTTGAACCGAAAGAACCACGCCGACATCTGAAGAGCTCATTCCATATGTACCGACGAATTTGAAAGGCAACTGAGGTTCTGGGAATGGTGGAGCATCATCCTCTTTTTTGTAGGAAAGCATTGTTGGAAGCATGGAATCGAAAGTCATTGTGTGGCTGGAAATCTCGGGTCAGTTACTCAATTCGTATGGTCGTGCAGGTGGAAAAACGTGAAACGGATGGACTTACTAAGCCAAGATACCATAACCGATAATATTGATGACGACCTGTCTCGTAAAAGCCTTCGTTGCTGCAGGTTTAGTTCTTGCAGGAACAACAAATTGATCATGTGCATTCAAATCCAGGGTTTCTTGCGGGTCCTTAGAAGTCACAGTCGATGCAAGAGTAGGTGACCCTTGGGTTGTTCGATATCCTGGCGGCTGATCCTCTGAATCACCATTCAACAACGAAAGTATCTCGTCAGACTCTGCCGCCTTTTCGCATCGACTATTCTTTAATTCGGCGCATCGTGTGAATTTACTGAGAATCCATTTTCCTGCTTCTAATCCGGGATCCCGACGGTACTTCTTCTCCGAATGCGTTTCTTCCAAAAACAAGATTCCGACAATTACTCCGCAAGTTACCACGACTGTACAAACGAGATTGGGAAGTAAGTAAGGGAACTTTTCCCAAATCGATCCTGGCTGAAATGTTCCTGGCCAATTGACTGCGGGTCTCGCCAGTGCGCCTCCAAGGGACGGGCCTAATATGGATCTGCAAATTGCAACATTAGTATAAAAATTGTTGAGAGCTGACAAGAGCTGACAGCTAGTTCGAACTCACCCGAGACACCAAACGAATGGCATGATTGTATATGCGCGAGCTATGACTTGTCAGAACGAGGCTCCGAAACCCAAAGTGATAGATCACTTACGCTGATGTTCTTTCACCGTCACCATCTCGGCCACAGTAGTCTGTAAAACGCCAATGTTTCTAGAAAAAGCAATTCGTCAGCATTTATTGCCTCAAACAATAAAAGGGGGGCGGAAGCATGGATCCATACCCGTTCAATAAACCACCCAGCGCGCGTGCCAATAATGCTGTTGGCAGATTGGGCGCGAATCCAAAGATGAGCATACTCAAAGCCGTACCCGCAAGCCCGGTAAGCAGAACGGGTTTTCGTCCGATTTTATCACTCAGTCGACCCCAAGCCACTCCAGACGAGAATTCTGCGAAAGCGAAAGCCGATGTGACCATGCCACAGTACATGAAGATTTGAGCATCGTTGTCGGTAATGTGGAAATCCTTGACCATGAAATATATATAGGGGAAAATGCTCATGAAAGCAATGGGCTCGCAAATCCGACATAGTGCTAGAGTATGGATATCAGTGATTGTACCGTTGGAATAGTTGCTGCAATACTGCTGTATAAGTCACAATGATAGTTACACAAACGTACCCAGGATTGTCATTTGCTTCGTGGGGAATGGAGGGGTCCGCCTCCGCGCTCCCGTCTGTCCTGCCGCGGATTGCATGTCCGCTACCTCTTCTGTGAAGCTTCGATAGGGAGTTGTAGGTTGAATTGGTTGTTTAGATAAGTGTCGTAGTAGAATTGATCGTTTGAAAGAACTTGACGAGAAAGTAAAATTTGTGAAAGAGTCGACGTTTCAAGAGGTGGAAGTATGTTTATATATTGCTCGCTCCTTCCAAATCTATTTTCTAGTTTTGCTTTATGTTGTGCAATCAAACTTTATATGATTGATTTTAGTAGATGCATGAGCAATATGTAGTTAGAGAAAAGCAAATACGTGCAGCAGGTCTTTGCTTTACTGTGAAAGAAGAAAAGAAAAGAGTTGCAAGTGAGATCGAAATGTTCGAAAAATCGATGCGCAGCAGGGCAAGAAATATGTAGCTGACCGCTGGATGGAGACCTTTAGAAGCATAATCAGACGTAGTGGGTAGTAGCGGCGCCGACTTTAATACAAATCTGATTATGGTATTATCATTTAGCGGTGACGAGGGAACGAGGGTAGAACTTGCTGTTATTACTGTCGTGGCTCATCCCTCCCTTGCTAAGGCCTGTTGAGCGAGCGAGCGTTGTCTCTATGGGGCAGCGCACACAGGTTTGGGCCTTTGAGCTAGAAGCCGTGTATGATTGTGAGTGAGAGAATGAGAAGACGGTACTACCGTACGTACCCACACGTCCCGGCATTTAGCTCCGTGACCCGTTGGGCTATAAACATGAGGGAGAATTTAAAGAGGGAAGATTATTATTTAGAAATTATTGTTTGCAGGCTCCTCACATGGAGGAAACCCTGCCCTGTCACAACTTGGGTGGATTAGGTCTTGGGTTCGGTAGCGTCGTGGATCAGGGAAAAAAGCGAGAAAGGATAGTGAGTGACCATGGCTCGCAGGGGCCATGGCATTTTTTACTCGCGGCGGCGGTGTGAATGGTCACTGGTGGAGGAAAATGTGAAAGTTTGAAAATGCTTGGGCTTTGATGACACTACGAGACTACCATCATCATAACATGTTTTGTTTTGCTTCTGCCGGTGGAGCGTGAGTGTGGTGGTTATGCCAAAACAGGTATTAGATGCCATCTCCCTTCACACACACTAGGGCTCATTCTCTATAGACGCATTTTTAGAGCTTCCACCGGTCTTCTCAACTCAAGTTACATGGAGAGAATGACATGATGTGATCATTCCATCTATCCATTTGTTACATGCATTATATTTATTGGGTGTGAAGATCACCCCGGAAAATACTTCGACAAGGCAGGGAATACAACCTGGGTAGACATCATCAAGTGAGCTGTGCTACTTTCCTTTCGGTGGTCATGAACGGAAAGGTGTAAGTAATATTGTGTTGTTTTATTCCAACTGCTGCAGTCGACGTGCAAAAAGTAATGATACTCTAACCTTCAGCTTTTTCCCTCGTGTTCGCTGTGGGCATTCCGACTACTGCCAAGCTTTCCAAAAGGAGTGCTAGATGCGATGATTAAGTCCAGAAGAGCTTCATTTGGCTCACACGTCGGCAATTCATTTGCTGTAGAAGGCCAAACTTGGAATATACTTTATCATGGCCTTTCTAAAGCAAGAGGTCTGAGTGGTTAGTGCGTGTAATCACAGGTGCGGGGGTTGATTTCCAGGTTGATTTACGACGTACTTCCTCATCGAATTCTGAAGTCGCAACAGAAGGCGCGCTGAACGGAACGGAAGCAACAGCCTTAACGTTCAACCCCACGGCAGCTGATGCCAGATGACATTCATGAGTCCAGGTGCTTCTTCACTCAAGGTTTCCTTCAGGGCTCAAGCTTTTCCCTGCATGGCCTCCGTGTCATGTAAAGCAATATCAAAAGTTGGCTTACAAATTCTGTTGCGGGCAGCTACATCATTCGCCGGCTTTCCACAGTTTTGTTGCATTTTCAAATTTCGATATCGTGAAGATTACAGTTGTTTATCATTCGGTTGCATTGCCGCTAGATACCACCCTACATCTCACCTAGAAGTTCCAAGGGCCTAAAAGTCAGCAATTGTAGTCAAGGCGCAAAGAAAAGAGTATTTTCGAAGATCAAATAAAAGCCAATGGTAGGATTGCTGTCGGTACACACGTCGGTTACTATACCGTGACTTACAGCCTCTGATTCTGCAGCTCTTTCCATCGCGATTTCCCGCGAACATGCGCTATATCCACAACAGCTCCATTACGGAAGTGGTCATGTTACATAGAGAATAGCAAAACTAGGATAAAGCATGGCTACCCTACCTGCTGAAAAGATAGAGACTTGGTTTTGTCGTATCTAATTGAGATTTACTGGGGATCTTGTCCCGAGACCCAGAGCAGTGGAATATGCCCTGTATTAGCCCTGTACTCGACTCGGCCCTGTCGATTTCTAATCTTTTGTGCATCGCTAACTAACTTACTCGGATAAGATCTATTGATAGATTAGCAATCCGGCCAGGCGGCCTTGCAAATCAAATGACTTACCTATAGTGTTTTCGATTCAAGATTTGATCATTACTAGTCAGGGGTATCTGACCCAAAGGAAATGGAAAAGACACAACAGAAAGATGATGGGATCCCCATGGATGAGAATAGACGAAAAGAACAAGGTAACAAAAAGTATGGTAACACAAGAACATACCCGGTAGCTATTCCTTGTAGTGCAGCTTGCCCGCTTTACTTAATCGGAGGGGTTTTTCGTATTTGTACAGTTGAAATGTAGCTTGTACAGATACATGTCTTCACAAAGGGTACAGATGATCTGTTTCGATCTCTAAGCAAATGTGGCAGGACGGGATAGGTTGAAGATAATTGTAGCAGCAGTAACGTAATGCTTAATATATTTAAGGTAACGATGATCTATCACCGAGTGCTATATGTATGTTTATATGCTACATATATGTATGTAGGTGTCCTCAAGCCTCTGTTGGTTCTTCGTTGGCTATAGTAAGCGTAAGCTGCGTTTAACAACCTCGAGAGAAGTTGCTACATGAAAATTGCAGGGACCCAGCGAGAAATTGGATTCCGAGTCACAAAGTTACTTTTCTTAGCTCACTTTATGTTACCCTATACAGCAAGTGGCAGAATTCTCAAAGTCTATTCGTGTAGATCGAACGAGCTGCGAGATGCAAGTAGCACGAAAGTAAACTCGGATTTATTTTCCGTCGTGCACTAAATACGTCAATTGTCGAAGCAACATCCATACAAGAATCTCCATCGATAGGTCAAGGATCGGGTCTCTCTAGGCAGACCGTTGGTGCCGCGGAATCGGGACACAGGAACATGGATTAGAGAAGAAATGAAAGCTTCGAAAGTTCTATTCAAGACCCATTCGAAAGGAAATGAACCTTAGCGCCTTTACGTCCTTGGAAGGTTGTTTCGCATACGAAGATGGTGCCAAACGACAAGGTTATTCAACTTAATTTTCAATGGGTCAAACAACTAGGGGAAATGAAAAATTGGATCAGTTGGATTGGATCGAAGCCAACTCGCAGTAAGCCGAGAAAGCCATATGAAAGAAAACCGGTCCTTGCCACGTTTTGTTGTGGCACCCCATCTCCGATAATGACGATCATTATAGGGGGTGCCGTAGCTGGAAGGCTGGTAGAAGGGTTCGAAAACTCCAAGGTCCAGGGATGCTTTCCTTAGCGGAGCACCCTCAGCTACATTTTAAGATAAAAGGGGCTCAAGCAGAAGCAGTTTGTAACTAATGACTCTAGTAGCAAAGGCTAAAAGATGGTGTGCTTGTTCCAAGATCAGAAAGCAGACCAAGGTTGGCTGATTGGTATCAGAGAGCTTCGCGGAAGTTGTTCCTAGACCCGTAGCGAGAAAATCCGAACGAATGATGTTGAGAATTCGATGGTTTGCCATCTAAAAAACTTTCGAGTGGTGTGGTTTAATATTTGGCGTAGTCGTGCAAAAGTTTGAACTGTACCTATCTCGGACCATTCCTTGACGCTTACCGGCGCAGGATAAGTGTTCCGAACTTCCCATTCAGCTTTTTTTTCTTGGATGTGTGTTACACCAAATCAAGTTGGCAAAACATTCTTACAGTATTCGCAATTTTGACGCCGAGGGGTTTAACGAAGCGATGAAGGGGTACAAAAGCCTCAGTAGACGCGTTGTATTCTAGAAGGGAAAAAAGGATCCGGTACTGATTCTATGGATCTAATTATCGATCCATTCATACACATCACACACATCGCACTTTCGATTTTTTCCCTTAACCCCAATGTCTCACACCTCCATCCATTTTTTTCTTTTCACCTTCTTATATTCGTAAAGTATCGCCCAAGTTCCCAACAAACAACAACGCTGTTCCCTGGATACACAGAATGATTCTCAATTCCCGCCCACATTCAATTCCCGAGAACAATATCTGTGTAACTAACTTTCTATTTATTTGAAAAGACCAATGAAATTATTAATCTCGAATTGATACACCGCCAGTTGTAAGTTCTCGTTCCTGTGATAGTTTTCCTTTTTCCTCAAATCTCGATGTTGTTCAATAGATTCACGCCACAATCCAAGGGGTTGTTTGATTTGATGATTGTATTGCTTCGCGGAATTTCGGATGTCGAATTCTGAGTGGTACTGTTGGTATATGCACTTATGTTTCTCAAGTACTCTATTTGCTCATGTTACGATTTGGAGGGGTCACAGGATTCTCGGAAATATCTATCCTGCCTGAGCCTGCATCGTTTGCTAAGTAAGAATCCTGTGATTTTTCTTTTTTCGGGTGCAAAATGAAGATCCCGGAGACCCGCGGACACCACTTTTGGGAGACATTTTTGGAATGCGACCTTCTACAGACCTATATGACTGCTGCAATGTCGCGCACTACATGAGATGCATCTGAGATTTGTGGCGTGGTACTTAGGCTTTGAAGTCAAAATCTTACTATCCACTCAAAAATATTCATGTGTCCTTATTTCTTGCCCATTGAAGAAAGTATTCCGATGGTTGAGACTCCGGACAGAGTTGAAAAAAAATCATTCCATGGGTTTGGGAAGTCATCCGGCGCATCGAACATGCATTGCAGCGGCTACGCACATTGCAGCCCATTCTTATATCAGCAGTGCCGAAAAATTCTATCAGTGGATCGTGATACGTCAAAGTACCATTGACCGTCCTCGATCTCAACTGAATAGATTTGCGGCACTGCGTCGAGATGCGGCATCAAGAAACATTTCTCCAGCCAATTAGACCCCTCAAGTGTCTGACGACATGGGTTGATTAATGTGCTCGTTTGGGCACTCGCCATAACATGTAGTGATGCTGTACCCAAAACCTATCTTTGTGCGTATACGTTGGAAGGCACATACATTTCAATCTCTACAAAGTTGATGGCTTGCAGATGCAAGATGCACCGTTACCAACTTCAAAATTACACTGCATCTACCCATGTAGCCCTGCATATGCATCGAAGGTTACTCCTCCGTTCTCTTTTTCAATCCCGTATCACAACCACGCATTTAGACTATATTGGCCAGAATTAAGACTGAAACAGGGGTTTGGACCACGAGGTGTACAACGTTGGGCGCCATTTCCTGTAATACTATAAGCAGTAAGGTTTTGGCAAGCCACTTACAGCTATGTGTCGGCTTAGAGCGGATTCTAACTCCACTCACATGGAACGATTCCTTCGTACAGGGTGACGTTCTCATCGTACTCCTTCTGATGCATTCATGGTCAGACGGGTCGCTTGCTAGGTGTATCATAGCAGATACCTTGAAGTGGAAGTCTCCTCGCTTCGCCAGGTCCATATCCGGAGTCCTGGCATGAGGATATCCCAAACGCAAGATACTGTTACAGCGGAAAGGCACAGCCTTACAGGAAATCCCTGAACAGACCGCACGTCATGCATAGGTTACTTACTGATACCGAGTTTTATCCAAGAACTTGAACCAATCATGGCTTGACCGCAGGGACTGCGCCCTTCTCACCGAGTTCTTGACCGCACTCACGTCTCAGTGCCTTACTCAAACTTTAATATCGCCCCCTACCAAGTGAGTGGGGGTATGATATGTTGTGTTTCATGGGCAGATTTCAGTCTCCATGATGGCTCGGAAGATGATCCCATCTTCCCCATCGAAAGATAAATTTGTATGACCGCCCAAAACAAGATGCATGTACCCAATCTGACTGATGCAACTATTGACTGGTAACGGGATCCCTTGGAGATTTTTGATCTGGTATCACACGATAAATCATACGTGGAAGATTTCTCCCGCACCCAAGCATCTTACAACACTTCTCGGTAGATGAGAATCGAATTCATTGGGGAAATGAACGAGAATGGATACAAATTGAGGATCATATGATTTTCACCTAAAATCTGCAAAGCTGAGCACATCAGCATAACAGTGATATAAGGCTTTCGCTCTGCATGAAGGATGCTCATCATATCACATTCGAATTCTCAGATCCCTTGTATATAACGTTGAAGTCCATGCAATAATGATAGAATTGGGCAGCATCGGAATTGCTGCGGTACGCCGGCTATGTATGAAAATCCACAACCAACGGAATAATAAAACGGCTTCCTTGGGGTAAATTTCCGACGGCTCCATCCCTTCCACTTTTCTCGACTTCAGAATGGACGGTTGACGTAGTATTGGATTGTAATCTTTCCGAAGTATTGTAAGCAAGATTCGATTAGAGATAGCAGTAGCCCCTGAACCTCTGGTTAGGTCACGTGATTTTATATCAAGTGACATTGGCATCGGTAGTTCGGCAGACATGAATAAGCAAAGTCTGTGGCAGCCTGAGGCAAAAGTCCGAAATTCGGATTCACATTGGATCGCTTTACCCTTGAAAGGGCTGCATCATCCAGCATCTGGCGGGGCAATCATGAGCCTGGAACCACCAAAAGAGTCATAGAAATCACATCAAGACACCAGGATTGATCAATATTTCTTCACATTACCCTACAAGAAAATCTTTTCCATAATCAACCACATCATCCAATATTCATAAACACCCGATCCCTTCATCGGCTCGTTCCTTTCAATAGTTGAGGGTCGGTCCATCGCAACGGTAACTAAATCCGTAAGCCGAATAACTAGCACACACCAGTCAAAATGGGTAAAAAGCAAGCTGCTGGAGAGAATAGCAGAAAGGCGGCTGGAAACGCCAAGAAAGCTGAAGTTGCTGCGTCAAAAGCGGCAGTTGAGAAAAATAAAAAGGATCAAGCAGAGTCAGAAGAATGGTCCAAGGGAGCAAAGAGCAATGCAAAGGCGTGAGTCCGAATGGTCGATTTCAGCTTTTGCTACCCCGCATATCACCCGACCAATTTGCTAACGTAGTATTGAACAACAGTGAAGCTGCAGCACTCAAACAAGCCGAGTTAAATCGGAAGAAAGCAGAAAAAGAAGCATTGTTGAAGGCTGAGGAAGCTGCTGCTCCCTCTGGTCCGAAGAACTCGAAGAAAGCCGAAAAGAAGCCTGCCGTTAAAAGAGGTCTCGACCTATCACAACTTGACGACTCCCCTACTAGTGCTAGTCCATCATCAGCTCTCAATGCCTCCAACATTGATGATGCGTTGGATGCGCTGGCTTTGACATCAAACACGAAGGAAAAGGTCGACAGGCATCCAGAAAGGAGATTCAAGGCTGCTTATGCAGAATTCGAAGAGAGGAGATTGCAAGAAATGGATAATGATGGTAGTGGAAACGGGCTGAGAAAGAACCAAAAACAAGACAGAATCAGGAAAGAGTTCGAAAAGAGTCCTTTGAATCCTTACAACCAGATCAATGGAAGATATGATTCAACCAAGGGTGAGTTGGCAGAGATTTTGCAAAACGTACAAGCTGGTGTAGAGTCAAGGTTGGCAGGCAACTAGATCACTATAAGCTGTGTGTTTGCTAGCGTGCGCGGCGATTCGCTATATCTTGTTGGCATACATAACTGTTTGCGAGTCTGGGGGGGGCGGGGGGTTGACGATTGAAACGATACCATTATTCCAAGAAAGCACTCAGTAACGATAGAGAAAAAATGAATGACATCCATGATTAAAGGCAAAGTTCACCTCGTGCGAATAATCTACTCGAGCCAAAATTAGGTCCAAAAATCATGTACAAATGGCATTGATGATGTTTCATGAGCCTACCTATGATTCATGAATAGCTTCCTGGACATTCGGGATACCTACTGCGTACATTGGCAAGGCAATAACTTCACCGCTTTTACATCATCCCCAAGCTCTGGATCACAATCACAATCACAATCACAAGCCAAACAGAAACATAAACATAGACATCCATAGTCAAAGTCAAAGTCAAGTACAACAACAATAACAATGGCGCCACAACGATTATCAACCTTATCTACTGTTCGAAAGCAGCATTTACTCGTAGAATTGTGCGTTTCAATCCAATCTTCTCATCAACAACCAAGTACATTACCATGCTGATGAGAGATCCACCAATATGCAGTTCAAGTCTAAAATACGCATGTCCACATGGCGTGTTCATGAGCCTCACACCTGGCGACCCCACCCTCTGGTCTGGCGTCCTATTCGTGCGGAAAGGTACGTTTGAATCTCATTGAATACTATCTGTCGTCCCACGCATCTCCCGTCCGCGAACGCGGGTTCCATACAGCCAAACTATCACGTCTCGACATCGATGACTTCAGCTAATTCGTCTTGATCTGTCTTACTTTAGGTCCCTATGCGCCTTCAATCCTGCGCTTTCAGATTTCGTTTCCACCTCAATATCCTGCTCTCCCGCCTCTAGTAACTTTCTCGACGGACATTTTTCACCCGCTGATTACGCCGCTTACAACTTACATGTACAGTACGGATACACAGTCTGACGGTACAGTGAGCGCGACAGATGAGGAGAGATTACCTCCTGGAGGGTTCTCACTGAGAGAAGGGTTTCCGGCATGGTTTGGAAGAACAAGTAGAAAAGGCGCAGAACAAGGAACTCCCACGAAGGCCGGTGGAAGTACAGCTGAGAGCGAGGCTATGAGTAGCCCAGGAAGTGGTATCTATCCACTGGGAAAAACTGCAGATGGTATCAGGGTTGGGGTTTATGAAGTATTGAGATATATCCGGAGGACGTTCGACGATGAACTCGTGCTAGATAAGGTACCGTTGGAAGCAGCTGGTAACCCCGGCGCATGGCACGCGTGGAAATCGTATCGCATAAAGATAGGCAAGATGACTGCAGAAAACAAAGACTCCAATTTGAAGGATCCGACATCACCAGTAGTAGCGCGCGCACCAGGAGAATGGAATTGGGATGGCGTGTGGGAAACGAGAGTCAAGAAGGGTATCGAGGCCAGTACTGCCGAAACAGTCTTATATGGTTTAGGAGCAGATGATTTGATACAATTTCTCAATTTTGACAAGGAGAAGGTTGAGCAAATCAGAGAGCAGATTAAAGAGAGTGCGGATACTTTGGAACCACATCGGAGAAGCGTGGTATAATACCTGAGGAAATCCTGGACGTTTCGGCATTTTTTACAGTTCAGCATATCCTACGGACTATTCTTTCTAGCATTGATACCCCCGTTCACATATTACAAGCTTTAATTCTCCTTCCGATCTTCACATGCACCGATCTTCACATGCATTGGCCCTTGTGTTGCGCAAGAAAAATACCCGATGTCTTCAATTTTGTGCATTTTAATGATCATTGAATGATCGCCTTCGCGTAACCCAGTAGCGATGCTCGTCATTAGGGGCACATTAACCCCTGGGATTCAGATCCTGCGGGAGCAATGATCGACGTCGCATACAAAGTGGTCAGACTTCTACATTTTTATCTTCAATCCTGGGAGGATCGCAGGCGGTCTGGATTCAGTCGGGGGTTGTCAGTTCGATGGAGACAATTGTTTTTTGTTCTTGTTTGATTAGGTTGTATCATTCATTTTAAGTGTGTGCTTTGAGTTTTGTGAGCTGGCCTTGGGGAGAGTGTAAAAGTATGGATTTCAGTAGACCATCGAGTCGATTCTTTGCGAGTCATCTGGATGGACTTTTCATAGCTTGTTCACTGGATTGTACATTGTGAGTAATGGAGAGTTGCCTGTTGGTAAAGTGTTATCATTCAGTTATCAATTTAGTCAAACATTGTTCATTGGAAGGAAGAGTCGTTGATTTTTCAGTCTCTACCAAAAGACTCGGTATATCAATATTCGAATACTGATCTAGATTTCTTCAATTTTATTTCTGAAAGTTCCTGAAATATACGGGTCATTTTCACGCATAATTTCTAACAATTTGACCTTCGAATGTCCTATAGTGTCGATACAATTCTGGCGGCTCTTCTGGCGACTTTTTTGTGTGTGTGTGTTTTTGGACAGGACTCTTTCTCTTGAAAAAGAGTGTATACTCAAGCTTTTTGAACTCTTAAATCTTAGAGATCTTCGTCTACTGATGCTTGACATATAGGGCTATCATAGTCTCACCTACGTCTTGAGACGAACCTGCTTTTACACTGTATAGAAGTAAACGCTTGCAAATCTCGTCCTGTTGTAGAAATCATTGCCTTTTAGTTCCACGGGATGAACAATTAATAACTGTGCAGTTCTTCTGGCGATCCTTCAATTTTCAATCTCATGTAAACCTTTTTGGCACATCTCTGGTGCTTTGGGGTTCTTCCGGAAGATTTGGCAATAGAATATCCTATTCATGTTCGTTCACTTGAGCATTAAAATTCTCGAGGTCCCCGAGAGCTTTGATTTGTGGTCATTCTATATCCCACATGATCTTTCCCAAAAGATTGAAATATCGCTCTTACCCGGAATTTCTGTAAGACAGACACACCTTCCTTTTCAATGTCGTGTAGTATTGTCGTAGGCAATCTTCTCAATTTTAAAAAAATGGATGGTATCTTCAACAAAGTTATTGCTTCAATCTTTTTGGCTATGATTACAGAATCTTATTCTCCTATTGGCGCACTTATAATAGTACCAATTATTATCCTATTGTTCGTTGTATTGATTGCATTGAAAGCAAGTAGTATTTGGAGGTGGATCGTTAACTGTTGCCACCGGCCTGGGAACACTTTTCATCGTTCCAGATTATACCGGAAATTCAGAACTCGACACTCGAGTCTCGAAGATACCTACGACGGTGCCTGGAGCGATTTAGAGACTACACGGTCGGGTGGTTCTAGCTTCGTCAGTAGAGCATCCAGATTGGGCACTTTCATGAATCCATCTTCGGAGACACACTCAGCAACCTCAATATGGCACACTCCATCTCAACAAACCAGAAGCTTTATGAGCCGGAGGTCGAGCCGCTACGAATTATCAAACGTAGCCAAACCGTTACCAGTCGCATTTCGAGCTCAAGATTTGGAGGCGCAGATGAATGGGGAATGGCTGGATCCCCGTTCGATGATGAGGGTGAGGGAAGCCCGCCGGTGGCAGCGGACAGACCTTTAGTGTCTTTGACTATACACAAAATAAGAAGGGGTAAGGGTAGAGGCAGCATTCTGGATGATAGCGATTTGTCCATCAAGGTTGTGGACATTGTGAAGCAAGGTATTGATTGCCTAGGTATTAGTCATACTATAACAGCAGCTAACTGTTTCAGATCATCCTGACTATTCGAAAGACGATTTTGAACTTACGCCAAAAGCATCTGAAACGCAGAGGAAAATAAGCACAGGAAACTTCTTAAGGACAGAATTGCATTCTCTGAGTTCAGAAAAAGATGTTGAATCTGCAGATATTCGAAAATTAGCTGGCTCTCCTGTGGTACCCCAAAGAAAGAAATCCAAATCCAAGTATTCTTTGTTGAGGGCATTTGGTGGTCGACGGATTGAGGATCTGGATTCTAATCCTACTCTTGGTCGGAGTCATTCTTCGACTTCGACGAAATCACATAGTACTCTTCTTCGCAAGCTTTCTCGTAGAAAATCTTCAGCTTCTACCATTCAATCGATAGCTTCTTCGAGTGATAGGACCGTCGAACTCGCTAATCCATTTGATACAATTGATAATCAGAGTATCAATGATTCCAGAACCAATTCAAGAATATCGTCCTACTACGATGGCACCATCATAATGTCAAACCCACCTACACCTACACCTACACCAACGCTGGTACCAACAATCAGCTCTTCTAGAGAAGACAATTTCGTTCTGTGCCCGCAAATTTCTGTCACTCCGGAGAGTGCTAGTGTGAATGCGGGTGTTTGTACATTATGGGCTGCTGTTGAGATCACCGGCGTACTTAGGAAAGCTGATGGCACATCGACATTAGATGATGCCGGTCGCACTTATAGTACACAAAATCTTACTTCACGATATTTAGGTAGGTTATGGAGTTTCTTGATCTTTGAAAAGTGCTCTCATTGACTTTTCTAGACCTCAGAAGTTATGGCAGCCTCCACAACATTGCTGTTGAATTCCAACCTGGGCCAGATTGTATCATAGTTGACCAGCCGGCAGACACCTTTCAAGCTAAGACTATTCGGGTGAGTGAAACTCATCTTATGTTAGTGAAGATACGATTGAACGAAGTCAAGAACTCGCTATCGCACGCGAAGCAAAGATCATCCGATGAACTGATCGAAAACCTGAATGAAATTCTGGGAGATATCACTACTCATTATTTGACTGTAAAACTGAACTATAGACACTCGGCTTTCTTAAACTTAAGATCGCAAGCTGCCGAAGGAGAGTTCAGACTCTTACCACAACACACTTTGCTGGAAACTAAAGC
The DNA here is from genome assembly GCF_014898535.1 of Botrytis deweyae. NCBI lineage: Eukaryota > Fungi > Ascomycota > Leotiomycetes > Helotiales > Sclerotiniaceae > Botrytis > Botrytis deweyae. The sequence goes on from NW_024066257.1 coordinate 235,142, forward strand.
CACAGCATCTATTAAGCGCCATAATCCAGCGTCTGCTTGGTCACCTAGAAGCTCTGGGACTTTAAATTCGGCAGTAGGAGCTAGTGTGCTTACGAAGATTATCGAAAAGCACTTTTCGGCCGAGAAATCGAGAGAAGCACTTCAGAAGCTCGCGGAAGATAGAACAACGATTCCATATCCTCGAAGAACCTACGGATATTCGTCGGATAAAGAAAATCGGAAATCTACAGCGAGCTCAATGTCATGTGTAGATTCAACTGACAGTCTACTCTCTCACTCATTTTCAATGACAGCCATCTCAAATTTTAATGCTCGTAGTAGCCCTCTTTCCAAACGTTTGGGCTCGCCTTACGACCACCCATTAGATCAAGTAGACGGAGAGATGGATCCTGCACGGAAGATTTGGTCACAAATGCGAAGGACCTCACGTCCCGCTCGCAAACATCCTCGGGCGAGTATAAGCGACGGGAATTACTTTAGCGCAGATCCAGACGCGCTATTTGAGTGCACTCCACGATATGGAGGTAGCTTAAGAGGTCCAAATCTCTCGATTTTTGAACCGCCTGATAATCTCCTGGACACTTCACTTGAATTGACACCAAAAGCGAAACGAGATCGACTTTCGAGGGGGAAGAGTACAAATGATGTGATTGATGATGATAGACATCACCTTAGAGAGATGGCGTTGAGAAATAAGAGAAGCGTTGGTCAAGAAACATTGAGGAGCATGGTACCTAGTACTCATAGTGGTGGAAACGTGTTCGGGGGTAGGCACGGTGGCGTCTTGGGGGCCGTAGCGGGAGTAGGGTTACCGGGTAGAAATTGGGGGCAATGGCTGCCTTGGGGTGGTTAGATGCTGTGGTGGGGTATCGATTGAACATTGCCTGACTTAAAGTTGGACATTCAGATGGTCGAAATAATTAGTTGTTTCTGTTGGAATTGTTATAGGAATGGTTGTCTATGCTTATAATGAGAGTTAAGAATTTTTCGCCTCTCTTTTCCTGAATATAGTTAGTATCAATCGATGCATATGCATGTTTCTGAGATTAAATACTGAGTTACATCAAAACTGGTATTGGCTTTGGTAGTGAAAACCTGGAATGACAATTATGACTAATAGACCTGAGATCCTCTTTCCCCTGTAAGTCTTCTGTATCATATCTCGTGTCAGGAGAGTTGCTTTGGAGCCAGCCTGTAAGTTAGTCAGTTTAAAATAATAAGAGCTATTGTTAACAGGAATAATTCATAATTGAGCGAAAAGGAGAAGAACATTCTGATCATGTGCTGAAGCTTTTCTTTCTTCGTTGCTTCTACTGGTAGGATGAAAGATCGCCCTGTCTTTGGAATGAAGACTATGAGAACTAAATCTAGTCTGTGATACGCGTTGAAATAGTAAAGTAATATGTAGGATGGAGAAAAAAATCATTTTTTGTTATAACCAGTTCCGTTCGCCATGTTGCGAGCTTGCTTTGTGGTTGCCAGTGTTGACATACTGGAGAGAACACGACTGGCGATGTAGAAACTATGAATATTGAAATTCGTGTTGGTCGTATACCAGGCAGCTAATGATAGTTCATACATAGATTTCAAGAGAAGTTGCGCACTTGAGATGATGCTACTTGCTTGGTCACATTGACTTTGGTTTCTCGTTGTTATTTTGTAAATTTGAAGGGTTAAAACATTCTGTGGCTATGTGATGTCTGAGTTTTCAGCATCTCCTACTCAAAATTCTCAATTAAGAATTATTATCTGATCGAATAGTGTAACGTCCAACTGAAGTCTCTGAAAGTCTGGTGTTGCACATGTCTAGTTAATTTATACAGGCTTTACCCCCACAAGTGCTATTATAGTTGCTAGAGAACTCATACTATTCTTTCCGCTAGATTCGACTTCTGTAGATTTGTGTATGATACATTTATTGTTTTTCTGGCTTCCGGGTGTTGTTAAGTTGTATGTCTGGAAATCCCTACCTCCTTAGAGTTATTTTTTTATGCTAATCATAACATGGCCATCCAGAAACATGTATATTTTGATAAGTTGCTAGTCAATAACAGTTTCTGTCACACACAAGTATGATCAGTTGACATAATTCGTTTCAGAGAATAGAGAAGAACCTTAGCGAATTTGTTCTACAGTATATGCACTTTTCGCGACTGTTTTGGCGGTTCTACAATAAGATTTAGTTCGAGCTGGTTCTTTCTAGTATGAGGGTATTCCATAAGATTCATGATCTCACTAACGGCGAAAAAGAATCTTGCTCTGTGCTTAATTTGTAAGGTCATTCTCAATGGATTTGAACTGAGAAAATGGAGCCAACGGTTTCGTTTCGAAATGCAGGTACCGAGTCGCGTATGCTTCTGGCTATTAAGCGAAAAGATCAATGATCGTAGAGTATTTATAAGCGTGAAGTTGTTTTAGAAGAACAATCAATGTTTTACTTGAAAAAACGCGAAGTTCTCAGGAAATTACTTTTAAAGAAGGGATTTCTGGATTGTTCTATACTCCATTGAAGGGATAAGACAGCTGTAGGAGAAGAGAGAATTGCAAGATGATATCAATCACATTAGCTCAAACTTCAATTTTGATATCTGATTGAGACGTACAGCATACTCAGATTATTACCTGGGGTATTTGGATATGGCCGAGACTAGGTGTGTATTTTTGTTTATTTTTGTAGCCCTGTAAGCAAAAGAAAAGTGGGTTGATACTTATTAAATAGTAATTAGATACAATCAGTTTGAGTGTCATACAAGCTAAAGCTAGAATCTGCTTGATATCTAGAATCAATGAGACCGTATAGTGGTGCGATTGAATACAATACGGCTAGATTTATGTAGTGAATCGAGGCAATGGGTAGCTCGGTAGTCAAGTCAGTCCACTTTGGAATTAAGAATACTAATAAGACGTACAGTAGCCACTTATTTAAACACTGATGAAATATATCCCAGGTCCCATTCTTGACATTCTCCTAGTATCCATCCAAAGTAAGGCTCAAGTTCTCATAAAACACAAATCGTTCAGAACCTGACCCGACGACATCTTATTACGTGCGTACTAGTAAGTTGGTCTCCAACAACAATAATCGGACATACACTGATATTCAAAATTAGTGAAGGCCCAAACTTCACTTTCTATCGGCTCTAACAAAGAGATGTTGAAACGATTCAAGTCGAATGGAAAGACAAAAGCTGCTCAGAGTATCGGATTAGTCCCGATGGAACTCAATTCCCAAGAACAGATCACTGCACCCATCAATCAGACTTTCACCCTCTTCCCGAACCTTCCTCTCGAGCTCCAGCGCAAAGTATGGGAGTTTGCTGCCGTCCCAATTCCGCGAGCGATTGAAATCCAAAGCAAATTCAAAGAAAACACCAACAAATACGTAATATCTTTCTACAACAAAGTCTTCTTGTTTCAACCTCGCTGCCGATTTTACACAATCACCTCTCCTGTCCCAACAAATCTTCTGCATGTCTGTAGCGAATCCCGCAATATCGCTTTGCGAAACTACAGCTTTCGGACTTTTTTCCGTCGCCCGTTTTACCTGAATGAAGATACGGATATTCTCTGGGTGCGAGGCCCAGCCATTGTTGGTTTTCCGACAAGAAATGGTATAATCACACAATGTCCCCGGGAAGAAGGAACATCCCACCTCCTGGTCTCAAAATACAAGTTCCGCCATCTCGCCATCGATTACCAAGCCCAGCACAAACCATTCCCTATGTGGTCGAATTTCTTCCCGGGCCAGCGCGATCGTTGCTGGAATACATGTTTTTGGTATTCCTATATTTTGGAGGGTCCTGCGTTTGAGAAAATCTACTTGGTGTATACGAAACAGGAAGAGCAGAAGATGGCGCAGGAGGAAGCGGAGAGTATGTTTGAGCTGGGGAAAATTTTTATGGCGGCGAGGGAGAAGCATGTACAGGTGTTTATTCCGGGGGTGTTTATTTGTAGAGCTACGGAGTTGAGGCGGAGATTGGGATTAGGATTTAAGGTCCCTCTTATTGAAGCGATTTTGGATGCAGAGCTCATGCAACAGTTTCTCTAAGTCATCTTATCCACTGTCTTCTACTACACATATGACTTTGCAGGGTTCAAATGCTGGAGGAGCTGCATCATAATTGCTTCCTTTCTTCTGGAGCCATCTGTAGATATCCCTTCCAGCCTAATCTAACCCACCTCATCTCACCTCACCTCTACAGAAAAATTGTCTCGCTTCCTCCTCAATACGATCAAGTACTGGAAACAAGGAAAACAATCTAGACATAGAGTCTCGGTAGCAATATATTTATCTATCTATTTCAATTTAACAAAAACAATGAGAAAAAGGTAATTAATGCTTGATATGAGAATTGATATGAAAGATTCTACAAAGGTTACGTGATGGTTAATATTTCATTCCATCAACCCCTACGAGCTTTTATAACAATAATCATTAAACTAAATATCACCAAAACCATTCCAAATCAACATCATCTCTCACAACTCAAATTCACATATACTTACATTCTCATCACTAACAGATTTCCCAAAATAAGAAGACGCCATCTTTTCTCTGATTATCTTCAATACAAACACATCCTCCAACGAGCCATCTCGCCTTCTCAGTCTAAACCAAAACCAAATATCTTCAAGATCATACATCACACATCATGTACACTTACATCAAAATATCAAAATATCAAAATATCCAAGCTTAGAACAGCAGTCTTATCAGTCTGCTCGGCATTTTAAACATATCTATATATCCATCTGCCTATCCATATATCCCACCCTCTCATGATTCAGGATTAAACCCAAATAGCCATATACATTTAAAAAATTGCCTCGTATTACAGATAGATACACGAACTATAGAAAGCACAAGTACCTAGGTAGGTATCTACTTGAGGGTTAAAGTAAAGTAATCTTGCACTCTGAGTGTTTAAAGAATAACATACAAGTGCCTACCTACCTACCTATCGAATTTATCTTTGACAGTTACTACATACCCAGGAACCTATATAGGATTAAGAAATGCAATGTTTAAAATGAACATTTACATAGTTACATGCTTACCTCCTTGTACATCTATTTCCATTTTCACTAAGATTTTTAGTCTGTTAATCTGATTCTAATTCACATATTCCATAATTCAGTTCGTTCATTCTCGCTTAACTTAACAAATTAATCATTGAGAGACTCATCTAGATAAGATTTAGATCATAATTCACTTCATCACTAATTACACACTCACCTAGGTATATATTGTATAATGTTATATGTTTATCTTTATAATAGCTATCTAGATACTCGATCTAGTGTGACTTGTAAGAGTCGCCTCGTGGCGCTTTTTCAGAGTTGAAGAAGCGATGATCAAACCATAGATTGCAGCATGGTGATTGAAGTCCTTCGATACTCGGTTGTTGTAGTCTAGCCTAGCTTAGACGAACTCATATCAGTCATCAAAATTATTTTACATCTTCTTCATTCCCATGTAAAAGTAAAAATAAAGCCAAGTCTTCATCTGTATGAACATAGGAAGATAAATGCTCTTGATCTCGCACTGAAAGAGAAATAGGTATATGTAATTGATTCTAATCTCCATCCTAACCCACATCCTCTCCTAATCCTCCTCCTCGCTCTCTTCCCCAAAGATCGCCTTAAAAACCGCATCTTCCGGTCTCCGACTTTCCAACACTTCATTCCTCTCCGCATTAACCGCCACCTGTTCACTCTCCTTCGAAAACTGTAAGCTTTCCAGATCAGTATTGTCATTTAAATCCTCTCTCTTAATCTCATTTCCAAACCCTCCATTCCCAGCCTCCCTCATCATCCTCTCCACCTCGCTCCTGCCCACCAAATCCGGAGGGACCTCCCTACCCATCCCGCGCTCTTCATCCGCAGACGGCTGTACATGTTTCGGCGGCTGCACATTGAACCTCTTACACAGTAATCTCGTCGGGAACCAATCTTTTCTCTCTCTCGTCATCGGACCATACATTCCCATTCTCGCCGCCTGTTCCTCTGGAGCTTCTTTTATCTCCGGCTTACTCAAGAGCTCTTTCACCGAACCATCTTGTCCTGGTAATATTGTACTTGAAGATGAGCTTGTGAAGCGTGTGGCCATTAATCCCGTCATTGGTTTGAAGATTTTCGCGCAGTTAGCGAATTCTTTGAGTTCCTTTAGCCAATCTTCTTTACTGGTTAACATACTCCTTTCCGGTAAGGTTAATACGATGCCAGCTTGATGCTCGAGATAAGCACGGTAACGAATGCGTTTTGGTTCGTCTTCGCCATAGACGCTTGCGCAACGCATAAGTGCTGCATCGGCGGTATATTTATCGATTTTGGGAATTTGAGAAAGCAATTCTTGCTGTCGTTGTTCGGGGGTCATAGCATAGCCTTCGGGAATTTCGCCTAGGGCTTGGGGTAGATTAGATTTGCCAGAAGCGGCGGCTAATCGATCACGAGCAGAGCTGGAAAGAAAATCAAAAACAGATTTTCCGGGTAAAGCAGCTTCTCCTAGGATAGAAGCTCGAGATTTAGGGTCCAACTTCGATGCTTTTGCTGCATCCGAGGTAGATAGATATTGTGATTGTGTAGATTCGGATTTGGATTTTTTGGCAGATTTCCATTCTTCAGGAATTGTAGGCGGTGGATATTTTAAAAGTGTTTCGGACATTGATGATGTAGTCGAATCATTACTCAGAATAAATCCATCTAGAGGTAAGCGACCATCATGACATTTCCGCAGCCCAGCTGCTCCCTTTGCCATAGCGGTCTTTTTCGATATAAAGACAGGTTTGGATTTCAACAATGAATTGGCAGCTGGTGTTAATGGTTTCTTCTTCTTCTTATCTCCTCCTATTACTCGATTGTAGGATATTCGTGGACCAATTTCATAAGGGTCTTCGTCATCCGAACCGGTATCATTTAATATACCAATACCAATTCCACCTCTGGCAGGCTTCTTCTTCTTCTTAGCGATTTTGGGTGCTATTGAAAACGACCTATCATCGTCCTCGTCCTCTGACTTATCTTTCTCCGATCCAAGTCCATTTATTGGCGTCAACTTTGTCTCTCCATCAAAACCTAAGCCTTTATGATCATCTTTCCGAAGGAAACTAATCATGCGGGTATTTTCAGGCGCAAAGAGATATGTCGCGTCGGCATCTGCTCCAGACCTTTCTATTCCATCCAAGCGAGCTTTTCGTCGAACTTTTGGACCTACTCCCTGTCCCTCTTTCCAACCCATTTTCTTCAATAGCTTCACTCCCATCGTCTCTCCCTCGGTTTTGAAAAGATCAATGAATGCGCCTCTCCGAATCGCATCATCTTGCGTCGAACCAATTCCAGCGAATCCTTCTGCTGTTTGTACTCTTTGAGCTTCTGCGGCATCTGCTAAATCTTCATCATCCATGAAATCTTCTGGTCGTTGTTGGCGTACTTTGGCCGCATCTTTGTTTCGATTCGATCGAGAGGAAATAAAAGTCGAAGGTGTCCAACCTTCTTTCGATCCCACCGTGTTAAAACATCCCGCACTAAAACCACCGGTAAAAGCACCATGTAATCTTTTCATCCCCCTCTCATCGCGAACTTCCTGTTTCCACAGCGGTACATAAGATCCATCATCTCGTACATCTGCATCTCGTGGGGGTAATGGGGTTCCGTAGACGACAAAGGGTGATTGTTGGGCCTGTAAATCTGCTTCATATGTTGCTCGCGAACGTTTGCCGGACATGGTAGGAAATGCAAAGTACCAAATCTAGAACAATGACGATTGGGAATCAAGAACCGGTCGAGGCTGCATCCAATTATTGAATAGTCAGCCTTGTCAAGTTTACTGGGTGCAAACGGATCAATGTAATTGGTTCAATAAACGCGGAGTAATTGATTGATGTGAGGCTATTAATAGGAATTTTTCTTAGTTTGAGGATGCTTTGAGGATGCTTTGATTACGTAAATATTTTAGCTTTCAGTCGTACTCGGTAGTTCTCAGGCATTGAATTGAAAACGGCGAGAACGGCTTGGTTTCCGGTATCAATCAATTTTCCGATTGATTTCTTGGGAGAAAGCATCTCTACACAGAAATGGTCAAAAGTACATGATAATCTGGAGAACTCGGGGGAGGGAGTCTTTGTAATATCAAGAGACATAACGATTGACCTCGGATTCACGTACTGGAGGAAGAGGGGTACAAGGATTGCATTGGACATTAGCTGGTTTAATCACCCATCGTACCAGAAATTCGATAGTTTCGGGTCAGCTTCCTCTTGGTCTACAAAGAGTGTGGTGGTGGTGACGGAGGGACTGGGTTTGAGATGGATGTGATGTGATGTGATGTGATATGTTGTGATATGTTATGATATGTTATGATATGATATAAATATCTAGGTGGTATTCCTCGTTCAGTTAATTTTATGCTACAGGACGATTATCTGCCCTTATCACAATCTTCTGGAGAGTCATGACATTAACCAGGGACTACCCAGCATGTGAAAGGAGGAGAGTGTATCAATGTTCACTGACAGTATCGTAAAGATTGTAGCGTTTATTATTATTGTGGTTGCGATTTGAGTTCTCTAGTGTCAACGGCATCCATCCCATCTAAACGTTTGAGTCGTGATTACTACTAGGACCACCGGTGTCCCTCGACATCCAATGAATATGCTTTCGTGCCTCAAACTTGAACCCAGTACCTTGAATGTATGATGGTGGGATGAAAGGGAATGGGATTGTTGATGGATAGCGTGACATCTGTTCGGGTACGATGTGTGTGATTATGAGGATGAGGATGAGGATAAGGATAAGGATGAGGATGAGGATAAGGATGAGAATGAGAATGAAGATGAAGATGAAGAGAGAAGAGTCAATTGATACGAGAGAGGCAGTGGCGTGGGTAAGAATATATGGAGTATGGAGTATGGAGTACGGGTGATGAAAGTATATAGATGATAGCTTCGTACCCAAGTAGTCACTACGGCTGATATCCATGATCTAGGCAGAGTGGCACATTTATTCCGAGGACCCAATCTTACATTGCTTGAGATTGTACGAAGTATGTGAATTTCTCTGTACTCAGGTGACGACTGGTCGGTATTGATTATGATGATGATTATCTGACTTCACTCCATTTACCCAATGATTTATTAATGCCTCATTCACTCAATTCACTCATTTCACTCATCATTGACTTGCTTTACGAAGTAGGTACTCATCACTCCTTTCACTCATCACTCACATCACCTGAGCACTCATCACTCCTTTCGCTCATCACCTGAGCACTCTTCACTCCCTCTTCACTCCCTCTTCACTCACTCTTCACTCACTTCATTTATCCATCGTACCCGTCATTCACCCGATGTTCTTCATTTTAACTTTGGCCTTGATCCATTGATATTTCCTTTTTCCTTTTTCCCTTTTCCAGCTTCCCCTTCCCCTTCCCCTTCCCTTTTCCCGTTTGCATTGTGCATTTTTCCCGACACCCTCATTTTACTCGATTGGGTCAAAGTGGAATGGAAATGCGCATGTAAGACCTTGCCTAGGACATATTGAACCAGAAAAAGCAAAAGGGAAATAGACACCGGGTATCTAGCGCTGGGAACCCCTCCAACATCTACCTAGCCCTTGCCATTTCCAAGCTTTCTTTCTCTCTGCAATCAACCATCATCAATTGCCTCAATTGCCTCAACCACCTCAACCACCTCAGTCACCTCAGTCACCTGCTTTCGCAAATCTAGCCACCACCATATGCAGAGAATTTGTGATTCTCCAACGTGTAACCACCTATCTCCTACCTCCTACCTCCCTACCGATTCTCGACTCTTCCGTACTCTCCCAATTTCTTTCTTCTCTCTTCTCAAAGTAGTCGCAATAATCATAACAAACTTCACTCAATTGAAACATCCGACACGACCGACACGGGGCATTTGGAATCTGGAAGCTTGCATATGCATTCATCAGAAGCGCCTCCACACAACTACCTCTGCCTACCTAATAAACTGACTGACTGACTGACTGAGTGATTGATTGACTGACTGCTACCCAACCTTAAACCTTGGAATCTTATTGTTATTATTATTATTATTATTATTCATTATTTCTTATGGTTACTATTATCGTTCCTCTCCCATTCACCACTGCCACATCTGGTCATCACAAAAAATAATCAATACAACTCAACCCAACCTTGATATTACTTTTGTCCACTACTCTACCACCACTTCCACCACTACAACAACAACAACATCTGGATTCTTTTTCAAAAGGGAATCGATCAACATCAACCATTTGATTAATCAGAAAGCATTCAGAAGGCAAATTTTCACAAATCTCTTTAAAATTCAATATCTAATTTCAAGGTGACGTTGCCCACCTAGTAGTAAGTAATATTTACTAGGGTCCCGCGTTGGTCTCTGCAGCTGGCTGGCTCCCTGTTCTTTCGGTTGCTTAATTCCTCCATGGCGACAACAACTTCCGTCTCGCCCGCGACTCTGGAGCGAAATACCTCACGACGAGGGTATAACAATTCAATTCCCCATCGTTCCCAATCAACCAGAGTTAAAAGTACGACCACCGATTCACCACAACGGTCACATTCACATTCACATCACCATCGACCGTCATCATCACGACATGCGGCTGTAGAAGAGTCAATAACCCAGGCGAATTATGAGACTGCAAACGTCGCGCAACAATCAAGAAAAACATCAAGCAGAGACGGTTCAGCTCCTTCGAGACACGAATCTACGAGAAGCGCAACAAGTAATCATCGATCAACTCATCACAGTCGACATTCAAACGATATGGCCACGGCGGCAGCAAACGGCGGGGGCCCAGCCCCCGTGGTGACACCACAAGAATCCAGACATGCTGCACACAAGGGAAAATCGAGAACTACGATACCAGCACAATCCGGAAATTGGATTTTGGGCAAGACGATTGGTCAAGGTAGTATGGGTAAGGTGAAGCTGGCAAGGAGGGCCGAAGGAGGTGAGCAGGTAATTATCCCTCATTCCGCGGTACAGATTTCAGTCATGTCTAATCAGTCTCGATAGGTTGCGGTCAAAATTGTTCCACGGGGATCCACAGATGATAATCACAACCAAAGTCGAGCTGATAGAGAAAGAGCCGATCATTCGAAAGAAGTTCGCACCGCCCGTGAAGCGGCTATCGTTACACTCTTGGATCACCCATACATCTGCGGCATGAGGGATGTTGTGCGTACGACTTATCATTGGTATATGCTCTTTGAATATGTGAATGGAGGACAGATGCTTGACTATATCATCTCTCATGGAAGATTAAAGGAAAAGCAAGCTAGGAAATTCAGCAGACAAATCGCCAGCGCCTTGGACTATTGTCATCGAAATAGCATTGTTCACAGAGATCTGAAGATTGAGAACATCCTCATTAGCAAGACGGGCGATATTAAGATTATTGATTTCGGCTTGAGCAATTTGTTTGCACCACGAAATCATCTCAAGACTTTCTGCGGCAGTCTTTATTTCGCGGCTCCGGAGTTATTGCAGGCAAAGGCATATACCGGACCCGAGGTTGATGTTTGGAGTTTTGGTATCGTACTTTATGTTCTGGTCTGCGGCAAGGTTCCTTTCGACGACCAAAGTATGCCGGCATTACATGCAAAGATCAAGAGAGGAATTGTAGATTACCCAAATTGGCTGACTCCGGGTAAGTTCTTTCCATCGTCCAAATCAATATGGTACTAACGAGAGGCAGAATGTAAACATCTTATATCAAGGATGCTGGTGACTGATCCAAAGCAACGTGCAACACTACAGGAAATCATGAGCCATCAGTGGATGATAAAACAATACGGTGGTCCACCTGAAAATTATCTGCCCGTTCGAGATCCCTTGACACTTCCTCTGGATGACGATATCATCAACAGTATGACCGGCTTTGACTTTGGCCCACCAGAACTCATTAAACAACAGTTGACTGATGTCATCAAGTCTGCCGAATATGGTCATGCCGTGCGTCTGGCAATGCAGGAACGAGAAAATTCTGGTCCTCCTCGCGACTCGGAGAGAAAGAGAGGTGTGTTCGATTTTTATAAAAGAAGAAATTCTACTACGAGCCGAGATACCTTGACGGCACCGAGTTCAGAACTTCTTCAACTCGGCAACGACCCTGTGAATGCCTATCACCCTCTTATTTCTGTGTATTACCTCGTCAAAGAGAAACGCGAGCGTGATGCACTCGAATCTAGCCCAGGCGCAACTTCAATGCCACGGATGCCAGGTGAAGCCCCACTACAAATGGCAGAGATTTCGGCTCCCAAGCCAGCTTATACGAATGCAACGGCCTATGAGATGCCTGGTGAGAAAGCTACCGGGGGTCGATCACGCCCGCGTGCCCGCACTCATGGCGAGGATGAAGTGACGGAAGGGATGAAGAATGTCAAACTTGGTGGCTCTACTGCCCCTCCATCACCTGCAATTGTGGAACCTGTAGAGCAATCGGCGAGGAAAGAAAGTACTGCTGCTGGTATTCTGAGAAGGTTCAGTACACGGCGCCGCAAGGAGCCTCCAGCATCGGAAAAACCCGGCAATCATCTCACGGTCGGGTCTTCAAATGAGCCTTCCACACTGAGAAAGAGTTTCAGTGTGCGCCGGCACCGAGATCGGGATGGAGATGGACATCTTCGCCCAAGTGGAAGTGAGCGTCAGCATAGTGATCTTCTCACTCCACGATCCGCTGAAAATTCTGGAAGTTCTAAATTGGGTCGGTCGACGAGCGTTAATTCCGCCGAATACAGACGACGAGAAAATCGACGAGGAGCCGGGTCAGGAGCAGGAGTTGCGGCTTCGGAAGCAATGCCACCACGAGTTACCTATCAAGATCCACCTCCAACTAGTGGTTCCGATCATTCAACGATGAATGAGAAACCACCGCGTGAGAGCGAAAGAGCTGGTCTTAATCCCAGAGCCGCGACCATGAGAGCCAAATCGTTGGGTCATGCAAGAAGAGAAAGCATACAAGCTCGACGAGCTCGAAGGGAGGAAGCTAGAGAAGCAAATGTACCCGAGGAGACAGATGTTGAAATGGGCGACAATAGTGGTCTATCGACCGAACGAGTCGACAATGCAGAGAATGTCAAACCCGTATTTCTCAAGGGATTGTTCAGCGTATCTACCACATCAACCAAACCGGTTCAGGCCATTCGCATGGATATCATCAGAGTATTGAGGCTCCTCGGGGTGGAATATACAGAAATACGAGGCGGTTTCAGTTGTCGGCACATCCCTAGTATTGATTTAAAGAAGGTTGTCGATGTACCTCCTAGCAGTCACGGAAATCACACTCCTGGGCATAGAAGAAAGATCAGTTTTGGAGGCTTCATGGGAGGTAATAATGCAGAAAGAGATCGTGAGGATTTCCGAGAAGCAGAAAGATCACCACCAAACTCCAGAACTCCACGTAGAGCTCGGGGTCCCGAGAATAGCTACTCAAATTCGGATGCTTCTGATGAGAGTGTGACTAGACACGGTGATTCATCAGCTAGGGCTGTAGGTGAGACTAGCACACATGTTCAGAGTGACCTTGGCGGTAGTATGATTCTTGAATTCGAGATCTTCATCGTCAAGGTTCCTCTTCTCTCCTTACACGGCATCCAATTCAAGAAGCTTCGTTCAGGGGGAACTTGGCAATTTAAGAATATGGCAGATCAAATTCTTCGCGAGCTCCGACTATAATAAATCTCACGACAGACCTAAACACGAATACGCTAGTCTCATGAATACTGCTATTTGAGTTGTAATACAGACCTTCCAATTAGCTATTCACGTTTGTTCTTTTCACTTGAACAAGGGATGTGGGGCGAATGAGCGATTGGAAGAAAGACATACACGCATTACTCTTGAAACGAATTCCTTTTGTTAGCGAAATTGATGAGAAGATGGCATGCATCGTCACACATTTTGGGGCCATTTTGTTTTTTTAATGCGCCCACAATTTTCGTTTGTTTGTTCCAATGCCCGACAAATGTTTGTGTCGATTTTCCTTGCGGAACCAATTTGTGGTTCATATATGTAGTAATTATGGGATAAGAGTCCCTTCTTCCAAGGGGAATAAGGGACGACATTTGAAATTTGGCATTTCCTTAATATTGTGGGGAAGGAATCTTGGTTTGGGATATTTTTATTGTGAAGGAAGAAGGAGATAGGAAGGGGATAAAATTAGTTGGTTGGCTAGGAGGGATGTGTGTTTGGGGGCTGTGCATGCAGTTAGTTGATTGTGGGAAGGGATGAGGGAAAGAGTGAAAATGAGGATGGAGCTATGGGTATGCAGGGCAAGAACAAGGATAGATAATTCCGATACTGTACTTCTCAATTTGATTAACTCATAGCAGACTCACTGACTTTGTTTTCCATGGTTTAAGTTTCCTTTTTTGGTTTTGGGTTATTGGTGTTTTGACTTCTTCTTTTTCCCCATTGCTTTCCTTCTCTCTTTCCTACCCATTGTAGTATGTACTTTCGAACGTCCGACGATTCCTCTACCTCTCCCCCCTCCCCCTAAATCATCATCCGCACATCAACCCACGTCTAACGTATCGCCAAAAAAATACTATGGATACACCTCGTCGTAAATCAGGTACAGGAATAAGATCGCCAACGCCGCGAACCCCGAAAGGCTCAGGATCGTCTGAAAGTACTTGGTCTTTTGGCGAGATTTTGAGTGAGGAGAGTGATTCAACTGGAGAGACGACTTTTTGGAGAACTCCGAGGGGAAAATTGAAGGAAAATGGTGGGAGATTGAATAGGTGGAAGACGAAGGTGGGTGTGAAAAGTGATTTGGGGCTGAGGATGATTGAGAGATGGAGTAGATTGAAACGCTGGGTAGATTGGAATAGTGCAAATAGATGGATGACAAGAGTGAAATTGAAGTTGAAAAACAGAGAGAGGATTTTCAGGTATACTATGCGAGCTTCCTCCCCCCCCCACTCCTCCCCCTCTAGATACGACATGAATATCTAATCCATCTGCTAACTACCAATTAAAGTACAAGTACCCGTCGTCTTTGTCGTCTCTCTGTGTTTATGATAGGCTTCTGCTTTACATTAACACTTTTCTTATTTTTTTCTCCTTCATCTACTTATACTTCCTCGTCATTACCCGACGTCCACACATTAGGTTCATACATCCCCGTCCAACCCTTTCTTCCCTCCTCTTCAAACCCCAAATCCAAAGCACAAAAAAATAAATCCGATCCTATCAAATGGCTCAAAGAAAACTCTCGCGACCGCTATGCTCTCACCGGTCCTTCAAAATCATGGGTATCCCAAATATCAGAATGGCGATCTCCCCGACCCAAAGCCGCGCTTATTTCTCTCGTGCGCAATTCTGAGCTCGAAGGTATGTTGCAATCGATGAGACAGCTCGAAGCGAGATGGAATCATAAATACATGTATCCGTGGGTATTTTTCAATGATGAACCTTTTTCGCAGGAATTCATAGAGAGCACGGGGAATGCAACGAAGGCAGAATGTCGGTATGAGGTTGTGCCGGAGGAGTTCTGGACTATGCCGGAGTGGGTGGATGAAGGGAGGTTTATGAATAGCTTGGATTATTTGGGGACGATTGGAGTGGGGAAGGGATGGATGGTTAGCTATCATCATATGTGTAGATGGAATAGTGGGTTCTTTTTTCGGATGAAGGTTCTGGAGGGGGTGGAGTGGTATTGGAGGGTTGAACCTGATGTGAGTTTCTTAATTTTTTGCGGGTATTATTTGTATTTTTGTTGGAACAGTCGAAGGGAGAAAGGGAGATTGGACCTATGAGAAAAAGAAACTTTGAGAAAGAGAAACAAAACTAACGAGATTAAAAGGTTCATTTCTTCTGCAACATCAACTATGACATCTTCCGCTTCATGCGCGATAACAATCTCAAATACGGATTCAACATGAACATCCTGGATGACGCCCGCTCATTCCCATCTCTCTGGTCCAAAACCCGTGCCTTCGCAACCGCAAATCCGCATCTTCTTCACCCGGACGCGGATCTAGATTGGTTATTAGATAAAGGCGAATACAATAACTGTCAATTTTTTTCGAATTTCGAGATCGGTTCGCTAGACTTCTGGCGCGGAGAGCATCATAAAAAGTATTTCGAATACTTGGATAAGTCGGGAGGATTCTACTACGAGAGGTGGGGTGATGCGCCGGTGCATACGCTTAGTGTGGGAATGTTTTTGGGGAAGGGGGAGAGTTGGTGGTTTGGGGATGTGGGGTATCAGCATGGGATTAATAGGATGTGTCCTGGGGGGAGAGAGGGCGATTGTGCTTGCGAGGAAACGGGGGTGGATGAGGGGTTTTATAAGTTGGTTCCGTTGGAGAGTCCACAGAGGAAACCAAGGGATACATGTATTAGGGGGTGGCTTGGGGGGGAGTGGGTGAGGAAAAGGGAGGGGTGGGAGAGGGAATTGGAGGTGGCGGTGGGAGGTGATGGGTTTGGGGGGTATATTTTGGGGGGGAGGGGTGGGAGATGAGGTGAGGGAGGGGTGAATCGTAAATTGTGAGGGATGTAGAAACATGTTTTGGCAGTGGTAGTATAGGTGAGACATCAACGAGGAGAATGCAATGATCACTTCTATTTGCCTTTCTACTCCTACTTTACTTTTGTACGGTTTCTGGAGTATACGAATGACTAATATTTTTATCATCTGAATTGCAATAGAAGATTTTCTATATATTCTTTTGAAGTCGAACGAATTAAAATCTTCGAAGTCTTGATTAGTTTTAAACTTTAAATAATTTTGATTAAAGAAAACGATTTTACTTTTTAGTATTATACTAGCCGTCGGGGAAAAGGATTTTCAAACTACGGGGTAGAATTTCTTTTTTCTTTTGAATTGTTATAATAATTTTAAAATCCTATAGATTTGTAGATTTTATATTCTTTTTTTCTAATGACTATAAGGTCGTGTTTTTGATGAATGCTAGGCTGAAATTGAAGCAATTTTTTTTATTAAACTTTTGCGTTATTTTATATATTTATAGATATACAATAATTCAAATGATTATTATAAAGTTTGAAAACTTATAATATAGTAATAGTAGTAAATTCATAATCGATTTAATCTATATAGCTATAATAAGATTATATAACATATCTGTTGATTTGAGAGAGATACGGGAAATGTAGTTCCTACTATAAGTAGGCCCCTAAATGTCTATTTGTATTCAATCTAAGAAGCTAGTTAATAAGAAAAATAATACGCCTTATATAGACATTATTAAAAAAACTAATCTCCTTTATTTTTACTTAAATATTTTTAATATAGTTGTTATTATATTGAAGTTATTTTCTTAAAATAAATTTTCTTAAATGAATTCCCTTTTTCATATATTTGGAATTCTTTTTTATAATTTCAAATACAATAACTGAAAAAAAATTTATAAAATCATAAAAAATCCTCCATTTGCTAATTAAAATCTCTAATCTTTTACTAGCAAAACTAATCCCTTCCCTTAATCCCATTCTATTTATTTTATTACCTTAATATTGATATTATTTATATTACTTAGAATAATAAAAATTTGATATAATTTTCCTTTTATTATTATATCAATTAGATTAATCAAACCATTAATTCAGATTACCTTAATAATCTCTTTCCGCTTATAGAATTGATATAATACTATAATATCGATTATTAATCTCTTTTCACTAATCATTTTCAACTTTATAAATAGATTATATAATAACTTGGAATCAATATATAGAATTAATAAAATCTCTTTATCAAAAATAATACTAATTATAAGAGTAATTGCTACACCGATATTGAATTCCTAAACTAATTTATATAATTCGAATATTAAAACACTATATATAACTTTCTTATATTCAATAAATAATTAATAAATAATATTAATATTATTATATTTATTTATTATAATAATTATATAATCTATTTAAAACAAATAGTTTTTATTATTTATAAAAGAAATATTAATAAAAATAATAATCTTAAATGAATTTAGATTAAATAATATATATTTAAATTCTTTAATAGAATTTTCTTTTTATTATTTAATATGTTTATTTAATATTATAATATTATTCTTATCAGATTAGATTGTTTATATTATTATAAACAAATTGAAAGATATTTTGAATTAATATGTTACGTAAGCGGACACAATAGGAGTTGTAAGCTTTACTACTACGCCATGCACGCAATCTGTTTACAAAAGGCATAATATTAGAGATCGAAATCTTGATAGCTTATTATTATATATATACCCTATAACAGAACTCTCCTTTTTAATCTTTTCGTTTTGAAAAGACCAAACAGGGATTATTATTAATAATATATAGTCAACTATATGATTTATAATAATAGTCAATTCATAATCTATTATTCAATACCCTTACTATTAGTAATCTCATTATTAATGAATTCAGAATATCCAGTTATTAAGTAAATATATTCTCGTTCTTACAGATCCATTTTCTAATTAGTTGTTAATCTAATTTCAATTATCAATTGTTAATCTAATTCCAATCAAAGTATAACCGATGAGAATCTTAGAACGATATCTATAAGATAAGATTTCTGATATTTTGTTATATAAACGAATATAATAGGAGTTATAAGCTTTATTACTATATTATATATATAACCTGTTTACAAAAAGTATAGTATCAGGGATCGAAGTCCTGATAGCTTACTACTATATATATACCCTGTAACATAATATATAATTATAATATATACTCTGTAAACTTGTTATATAAAATATTGTTTATATATAGAAATATACTTTCAAATCTTATTATGTATATTATATATATCTATAAATTCTATAAATACAAACTATAAATTATTATATTACTTCTTTTGATTAAAATGAATATTATTATTTTTAAATATAAAAATAATATTATTAAATTTCAATAAATAGTTATAAATAAATTCCTTACAATTTTTAGTCATAAAGTTAACCTATTTAAATTACTTATCCTCACCTTATATAAATATACTATCCCTAATAATAAGTATATCATTTATTTAAAACTCTATAATATCAAATTCAATTCTTTTATTATTAATATACAAAAAATAAAAATTATATATAAATTACTATATCTTAAACTTCTTATAATAATAAATATAATATATTCAAAACCAATAATTTCCTGCCTCAAAGATACTATATAATAATTTAATAATTAATAAAATTATATTAATTAACAGATTCATTTTTTTTAGAATACAAATATGAAAAGTGTAATATAAGTTCAAAATAAATTAAGTATGTATTTAAATAATATCTCGAATATATATTCTTATACCTATCTTTCAAATATTTATAGCTGATAAAACTAAATATATTAATACAATTATTGAATTATCAGGAATTATATTAATACAGATATCTTACCAATATTATTATATATTTAAATAATTAATTTCGATTTATAGAATTTAGTATTTATTTCTTTATTTTTAATTTTATCAATAAATCAGAACTTGAAAATACATATATTGAAAAGAATATTCAAAAATAATACAATCTTGAATATGTTTTTAGTTATTAATTTATTAATCTCTTTTTTCCTAAATTCTTTATATATAATAGAATTCTTAAAATTAATAGCAAAATATTTAAAATAATAATTTCATATATAAATTTAAATCTAAAATATAATTATTTATAAAAAAGATATTGATATAAATGTTTAATTATTCTTAAATAAATTCAAAAAAAGTTTTTTTGAATTTTTTATATATATAATTACTATTTCTAAAAAAGATAATATAATTTTATCAGATTTTAGTAAAATTATCTCAAGATTAATATTATAATTCATTTTTTTAATCTTTTTAATATATTTAGTTTTTAATTACTTATAATGTAGCTTTATTAATATAAATCTAAATCTTATAAAAATAAAATAAATCAAAAATATATATCTCCCCTTCTATACTAATAAATAAAAAAGATTCTTTCTATTTACTAATAACTATTCTATTACCCTCCCTCCAAATCAAAATCTTACTATTCAATAATAAATTATAAAATACAATTATAAAGAATTTATTACATATATTCAAAATCTCTTATATTTATATAGAATTATATGATCTATAAATCTTTATTATAATTTTAAAAATTATAATAATACATTATTAAATAATAAATATTTAAGGATTAATATCAATTATATGAAAAAAATATTAAAAATAAATAAAATAAATACTAAATCATTAAATTTAATAATATCATTAATCACCTTTATAATTATCTGAAATATAACTACCTTATAAACATTAAATTTATAAACTTTTTTATAAATAATTTTATAAGATTTATATAATAATATATAAAATCTCTTAATAATATTAATTGAATAATATACCTCTACAAAAATTGTTTTTATCTGAATAAATATTGATATAATATATTATTAAAACTTTTTTTTAATAAAATTAATACCAATATTATAAATGATATACTCTAATAAACTAATATATATATTGATATAATATTTATAAAGTTTATTCTATATATACTTTATAGATATGTTATTTAATTATCAAATAGCTTGAAAATGTATAGCTTTATTAATAATATATAGAATTAGATTATTATTAATATAAATATGTTAATAAGTATAATATAATTAAACTCAAAATTCTTATCAAACAAAAAGAATTTGAATCTACTAAATGATTTATTATAAATTTAATAATAATAATAAAACTTAATAAACTATTCGATTATTTCAAAATCTTTATTATATTCAAAACATTTAAATATCTTATGAAACTTATATATAAATAAATAATCAAATTAATAATGAATTCGTTATAACTCGATTTTAATGAAAAAGCAATTATTATTATTAATAGAATAATTAATTAATCCCTTAAAATTAATATTTTATAGCAAAAATATGTAATCAAATTATTGATATATAGAATAAATATCTTTAAATATAATAATAATATTATCAAGATTATTATACTTAAATCTAAATTTATTCATATTAATCAAAAAGAATAAGAAAAGAAAATCAGCTTTCATTACATTTTATTCTATTTTTTAAATAATAAATTAATATAAAATAAACCAATAAAAGTTATTATTCTAATATTATACTAAACTATTACTTATTTAATAATAATAATATTATATTCAATATCCTTAATCT